>NC_053497.1:120802861-121102861 GCF_905171775.1 Rana temporaria
ATGCACTGAAAATTCCTGAGCAGACAGGAACAGGGCTGGAAATCATGGTACCGTTGGACCATCCAAGACACCCTCCATCTAAATTCTAAATTTCACTTTTGGGTAGATTAACCCATTAAAAGCCTGAAATGCAACTGAAAAGCAGTAGTCCGTGTCATACTATAGGTAGCAAGCAGCTTATGTTTCACCAATAAAAACAATTAAATCACTCATAGATTAACCAGGTATACGCAGAATTTCAGTGTTATTTATAAATTTAAATCAAAGTAAAAAAAAAACAACATATTAAGAAACAGACATTGTTAAAAATAATTGACAAGAATGTAAAATACTTTCTTTACTTTGTTCATGGTTAGAATGTTATCCATTATTAGAATATTGGAGATTCGTATTTAAAGTTAAATAACCAATAAACCTGAAATTAAAATTCTTTAGGTTACAGTGTGACAAGTGCCTTTAATTGGATGTCTGACATAACATTTTATCCTTCTGACTACAATATTTGGTATAAAAAAGTTGGAACTTGGCTGATGTCAGAATTCTACTAGGCAGAATGTAAGCTGTATATGGGAAAATATTGCTTCTTGCTACACTTTTTTTCTGGTAAACCCAAATGCCCGCAAAGACATTTCATTTTTTTTTACCATGGATAGAGTGAGAAAGGATTAAGCTTCTGTCCTGTTTTTATTCCTGACTGTGTCACTATTGGGGAGCATTTCCCTCTCTTCCTGTCAGGACAGGAAGTAATACTAAATCTTCCATTGGGGACACAGACAAATCATAACCACATTTTTAGTAGCTTGAACAAAGGTAAGAACTGACAATGTTTTTTTCTTGTACAGATGTCACAAGAACGAGAAATGAAGCAAAAGTTCCCCAAAGGGGTTATAAAAAAAATAAGAATGCAACAGAATTTTTTTTTCCAACAGAAATTTGTAACTGTCCTTCACACTATCTAAAATAAAAATAAAAAGTCTGATGTTAGGATTTATTATACTGTGTCTTGAAACAATTTCCAATGGTTGTTCTTACAATTCCATTTAGATGATTGTCATTTAAATGTAATTATTATTTAAAGGGTTAGTCCAAACCAAGCTAGAATTTCAGTGTAGGGTAGATGCCAATGAGACTGATGCTTAATGGATTTATATCTCTTCGGGACTTGAGTGGAGGGAAAACTTGAACTTAAGTTTCCAACTCCACCCACTTTTCGAACTTTATTAACAATGTGGAGAGGAAAGAGAGAGATTCCATAAGGGGAAGGACCAGCAATGGTGGATGGGTAGATTAGCCCCCCAGGATCCACCACAGATCAAATACCAGTTTTGGATGGATTGAACTTCAAGCAAATTCTTAATGAGGTCATATTGGTGAGGAATGGCTGAAGGTTGTCCCGTTGCCATGTGTACACATGTTACGTATATGATTTAAACACGTAGATATGTTGGAAAAAACACAACAAAAAACAGTAAAAGAATACAGCAGGTGAAGATCCACAAGAGGCAACCATAATTCCTTAGCATGAGGTTGCAGCGATGGTAGTGTGGCTGTCGATTAACTGTAGTCAGGTTCTGTGGCTGAGAAAAGCTGGGCTGAGCAGGTCCCAGTAGAAAGACTGTTATAATTACATTTTCCTCTTGCCCTTGTGGGAAGTGAGACAAAGAGTTTCTGGTACTGCCGACGTGGGTCTCCCCATTATCTTTCTTCCAACAAAGTTTAGACCCTTCTATCCACACTTTCTGCAGCTGATTCATCCATGGCGGGTAACGGGAGACAATGTCCATGTTGGGGGGTAGCTGTGGGACGCCCCCTTGTGGGATAGTGACCTTAGCCCTGCAGATGGGACAGCAAAAACTTTCCATCTCTTTCTGAAAAACGCAAAGCTTGGACAAACACTCCATGCAGAAAGTGTGTTTGCAAGGCAACAGAAGAGGTGTTTTGAACACATTATCATAGGATCCAAAGCAAATTGGGCATTCCGGAACTTGATATTCCTGTTCCATGCTTGAAACAAAAATGGACAGTCTGAGAACAGGCAATATCCGTCTTTGTTCTTTAAACTCAAGTTGGTTTTACAAAGTCAAACGGGATACAGATCCCAACAGGAGAACATAGCTGAATATATAAGTCAAAAGGAGCATTATTAGTTCAATGTGTGATTGAAGACCAATCCTTGTGAAATCCAAAATAGCGTAGATGAATTAAGTTTTAATGTACAATAGCAAAGATGAGTTCCTATGAAGGCAGAGATGACACAATCTTAGAGAATTGTTTTAAAAAGTTGGCCTGTAGTCCAGGCCCCAATATCTTTTATGCATCAGAAAAAAACATTGTAGCAGGCTACTATACCTGTAGAGGAAAGATGAAAGCGTTTGTGCAAAATTTCAGGCCATGGGGCTGTGCGTTCCTTTGGAACGTGACTGTAGATGCTTTCTGTCCCGTGTACCGGCTCTGAATGCTCAGGTGTCCCTGCTGTCATCCAATTGTTTATAGCTCTGCTTAAACAGGGATTGTTCTTGTGTAAAGAGTGTTGGGCCAGAGTAGGCTGTACAGTATTAATGACTTGCTCGTCAGCTCTGTGTTCGCATTGCTCCTAGTAACAATATTTACTCATTCTGTTGGCGTGGACTCATACAGTGACACAGGATCATGTTACTCACTGACAATTGAAGACTGTTCTTCTTGATCATCACAGTCCCTTTCACTGAGGTGCAATATCTTGTTTTTCCACATTGATCGACTTTGAGATCAGAGGGAGTCTGCCTATTGCCGAAGGCACAGAGCCAGCTAATTAGAAGAAAGCATCAACTTCCAATCTCATAATGAATTTGCGCGACCATATCTGGAAGATACATTTTCTAATTCCTATACAGAGGGGAAACCATTGTTCATTAAAGTATATGCAAACCCTAACAATGAACTTCTCTTATTTGTTCCCTTTTCGCCTGTTTTATATGCGTGTATTTTATTTTTTAATTGTATTTTTTTTAATTTGTTTGCTAAGTTCAAAAACACACCTGTTGATAATGCAGGAAATGTTGTGAGCTGATAACATCCTGTGCTGACTTATCAACTAGATTGTTCTCCAAGGACTACACCCCTCTATGCTATTGACAATGGGAGAGGGGTGGGGTTCCATAGTCCTATCTTTTTTCTATTGCCCTGATATAGATTGGTTGTCATCCTAGGGCTAGAAGTGTGTTACTGGTAGAATCACCAGGTGAAATATAAATAGACTAAAAGCATGAAATAAGAAAAAAAATGAAGCCACCTTATCTGAGGACTGGTAAGTTGCAATATATAACATTTTTGTTTTTGGTTTATATATATCCGTGAATAAACACTAAATGGGACTGGCATCAAAGTGCAGCAAAAGTGAAAATAACAGTAAATAAGTCCACATAAATGTCCATTCAAATATCCATAGAATGGAATGCTGAAACCAGACGTAAAACAGTAACTGTATGGGTCATCACATAAACCTTCTTGCCGGAACTCTAACCGGAACCGATGGATCTACTTATTGGGCAGATCATTGGAGCGTGTGACATCCTAGTGGCAAGTCACATCTACTTGTCTGACGACTCAAAGTGGATAAACGGATCGCAGATGCCAACTTTTAGGAAGGAACCCCAACCTCAAAGCAGACTCTGGGTTCACCCAGTGTCCACGTGGTCCTCAGGAGAATATATACATCCCCCAACTGAACACTTGTATGATGTCTGTGTTCACAATATGACCATATAGTGGAGACACTGGGGAGCAACAGTTGGCTGTCTTTGATGTGGGACCTTGCACCAAAATGCAAGGTCAACTTATTAGAACAGGGTGTACCTCCCCTCTGCAAAAAAAATCATTATTATTTATAAGGGGAAAAAAATGTACCTGCAAAAAAAAGTTAAACACCTACAGTACCTAACTCTCGTCTTCACGCATCACCACCCTTCTTCAAGATTTCTGGAGAACAAAGAGTATCCCATATCTGACAGTAAGGCAATCCAGTCCAGTACAAATGCATCTTAGGATGTTACGCGGCATAAGAGCACTCCGGACCAGTCATGTGACTGGCTCCCAGCGCCGGATTTAGGGGAGAGGAGGGACAGTGGACAACGAATGCCCAATAGTGACATCACCACCCAAGCATCGCAACTGTTGTCACTGCCTTTCCTCTCTCCTGAAACAAGCACTGAAAGCCATTCACATGACTGGACTGGGGTGCCCTTAGATTAGGTAAGTATACACATATTTCCTTTAGTTTACAGGGTAGTTATTATAGAGCTTAGAATGGGAGGACGAAGCAAGTTTAATCTTAAAATAGGTTTAGACAAGATTTTTTCTTAACAGCAAGAGAGGAAGAGAGGAAGTGCAAAGCGCCAGTAGTGATAGTAGCCTAGTTTCTGCTGCCGGAAAGTAAACCAAGGGCTACTGCCCCCTGTTATGGCAATAAAATAAAAAAAGTAAAAAACAAATAAAGCATAAAAAATATAATTTTGCCCTATTAATTAAAGTGATTATGTGAAGGTATATATATATATATATATATATATATATATATATAAAAATTAAATGAATTAAAATGAAGCATCCCATCCACATGATCCATATACATTGTAAGCAGTTTGGCAATTTCATTGCAGATTCTTACCTTCTCCTGTTCTATATACACAGTATACTAAAGCAAGTCTTGCCCATAGGCGTGCGCAGGGGGTGTGCCAGGTGTGCCTGGGCATACCCTAATCACGCTGTGCAGTGCAGATTCAACCTGCTGATATTTCACCCAAATAAAATTGTAAAACAATAAAATAAAAAATAATAAAATAAAATAACAAAAATTAAAAACTACTAGACATGTGCAGAACGAAAACATTGGTTTTGTTACATTTCGTTTCGATTCGTTATTTACGTAAATTTGTTTAATTTGTTTTCGGGATTAGTTTAATCTTATTAGTTTTTGAATCATTTTCAAGTAGTTTTCGAATTTCAATTTCGAATAGTTTTCCAATTTCCAAAAAGAATAAAATAGAATATATATATATTTTTCTATTCTATTCCTTTATTTTCTATTCTATTTTATTCTCTTTGGAAATTGGAAAATTATTCGAATTCGAAAAACATTCAAAAACTAGTAGAAAACAATTTGAATTAGAATTTCGTCCGAATTAGAATTTCGTTATTTCGGATTCGTTTACATTTGGTACCGTTCTAGTTGGGATGCAACCCGAATTTTCAAATAACGAAAATTTGTCCGAATTTTAATTCTGATCAAAACAAACCACACATATCTAAAAAATACCATTGCTCTACTGACAACGCTCACTGCCCTACAACATTTTTTCATTTATTTAGAGTGTGTGTATGTATACCAGTGTGTTTGAACTTTGGGGTGCACACCCTAATGCAATAGACTGCGCACACCTATGGTCTTGCCATTATGCTTTTGGAACTGGCTGTTAAGTCAGAGGATCTGCTTTTATTACACCCCCCGAGCAGCCCTGGTGTTGTCATAAAAGCAGCCTTTGACAATCCTATAGTGTGCATCTCTTTTATGAAAAATAAAACACAGATTTCTAAATGATTTGAGTCATTGAAGAATATGACATTTCTGGGGATGTCCTGTACAGTGTACACAATTTGAGTTCTTTGACAATCAAGAAAACCATCGTGGACAAAAAGTGAAATGGAAGCATTGGAAAGGTACATTTTAATGATGTGAAATTACAAAATGTAAATTTTTTATATTTTATAACAAGTGTTTGTGCAATGTGCCAGCCCCTCCAAATTGTCATTTTGAGTGCTTTGTAGAGATCATAGGCTTAGTGATCTGGCCATCTGCAGCATTCAGTCATGCACAGACCTAGTTTACCTGTGGGTCTCATGCACATGGGAAGTTTGGCCTTCAGTCTCAAATCCTGGCATTTTTGAGTTCTGAGAGCAACCCGACATAATCTATAACAGGCTGAAATACACAGCAGCTTGAAGGCAGGTGCAACCTATTTTCTCCACTGCAGGTGGCATTAAACCACAGCGGTATTGCAGTTGGAGGGGAAGTCTAGAGGAACATGGTTCCTCTATGGTTTCCTGGGTCACTGGGGGAGCTATCCGATTGGCTAGTGTCACCCCATGTGACTCTGGTGGCCATCTTGGGTTAGGCAGAACCTATTTAAGACCTGGGCTCCCAGGTTTGAAGCACTTTCATGTATGGTTTGTGTAGGGACAGGTCACCTATTTGACAGGTACAGTATTAACAGCAAGGAGAGGTTCCTGATGAGCAGGTGGGGAGACACAGGAAGTGCCACCTGAGTGTAGTATGTTAGATACAGTTTATTAGCATGGTAAGTAATGCACTTACAGGAAGCAAGATAAAGACATGCTCATCTGTATGGGCATGTGTAGATGTAGTCCGGCATCCGAGATGAGCATCCACGGGTATGGCAGATGTCGAGAGAGCCACGATCTGTCCTGTGGCCAGCGGAAAGTCTGCCTGGGCCGGCCTTAAATGCAGGGAAAAGACGTCACAGGAAGCAGAGAAACGCTTAGGAAAGAACGGCTGGGCAAACAAAGCTACGTGCTCAGAGAATCAGCTCCTTCTACAGGCCTAACATTATAGTGCTGGTATAGTGCTATTTATGTGTCCGAGCTGGCCGTGGGACAACAAGCGCCAGCACACCTAGCAGTCACCAGTCAGCCAAAAATAATATGGATCGGCCAGACACTGAACAATTGATTAATCCAAAGATAGTTCAACATAGACACAACAATAAATATGAATAAACAAATTGTGTGTGAATTCTTAATGTCCATATCAGTAAATGGTACCCATATACCGTAAGAGGGGGAAGTTTCTATAAAAAATATATAAAAACATATATATGCACACACATATGTTCACAAGAATAAATGTCCAAGTTCCAAAAATAATAATAAAAAATACAAATAAAAATCGAATTATGATAAAATCCATATGAAATATGCATAACAATTACTGTAATAAATTCCAAAAATTGTATACAAAATATAAATATAAATATACAATGATATAATGATGATATATTGTAAATATAGGAGTATAATACATATGACTAGTCAAAGAAATTGTAAAACGGTATCGAGATGAACGAATGGAATAATCCATGCGCACATACAAGAGGACGTACATATGCACACATAAATGCGTATATGTGCATACACACTGAGTAAACACATACATACGAAAACTCGACACCTGCCGATGAAAAATAATAAATAAAAGAACAATAAATGATTAGACGGGTCTTATAAGACTATATCAATGGTAGGTATGTGTATCGGTTCGCCTTAGCGGTATGGTGTGGTATGTATCACCATGAGGAGAAAGAGCTAGGACACGCTATCCTTCTTGGAAACCTCCCCGTATGGCACAGACTGGCCAGGCTGCATCCTATCCCTCCAAACAGATGCTTTTGAAGCATCCAGAGACCTGCTGTTACACTGTCTGCTGCGACAACCTGTGAATGCACAGGGTAGAGTGGACTTCCCGATGGGTAGTTGTGTTTGTTTCAACATTAATTACAATACAGTTCCGTTACTGCGTCTAGACGTTGAGTGTTTCCTGCCGCCGCTCTACACTGTACCTTCCCACAGGCTAGATATTGTACCAAGCGGTTCTCACATTTAGCACCATATGTGTTCAGGTATGTATGCCCTGAGTGTAGATTTCCTGAACACATACGGCCCTAAAAGTGAGTACTGCTCTGTTCAGCATTCAGAATGTGTCCAGCTGTGGCATATTTTAGCCTGTCATAGATTTTGATAGGATGTATCCTGAAAACACCAGAATCTGATGCTGATGGGCCAAACTGCCTGTGTAAATGTAGCCTATTTCACAAGGTATGTCCTTATAGACTCAGACCTTCAGGAAAAAACTTAAGACCCACCTCTTCTGAAGGATCTGGACTAAATTGGACACATTGCATTTGTAGCGTTATACAAATTACTCACTCATTAAGACAGTAGAAGCAGAGAGGCAGCTTTTCCCTGTATAGATATTCTTCTCATATTTCCCCATCATCAGTAGAAATGCATCTCATATAAGATTTTTACACACCATCCAAGCCAAGTCAGGACCAGTAAAAAAAAAAAGTTTTTAACAGGTGATCCTAGTATTACTTTTGGTGCCAAAGGTTGTGTGCCTGCAATTATGGACTTGTCATTGCCACATGCAGTTGAGTAACTGGACAGCAGAGGGTGCACTAGGACTGCATGTGACATATATGCCAGTGGTTCTTGACCTCAGTCCACAAGTACCCCCAACAGGCCATGTTTTCATGTTTCCCTTTAGGCCTGGTTCACACCTATGCATTTTTTTTGTGCGTTTTTAGTTTTCCAGAAACACACTACAGTCCATTTAACATAGTTTCCTATGGATGTAGTTCACATCTGTGTTTTCCCAGCTTTGGGCACATACATATGACTTGCTTGCAAAGTTAGCATAGAGAACTCTTCTGCTAGAACAAGGGAACCTAAAGAAATTGTCTGCTTCAGTTCTAAGGTCATTAAACAGTGGGCAATATGTGAGCAGCATTCTCCCTCACAATCCCTGAATTACTTAAATAAAATAAAGTGGAACCTCGGGAGCGACAATTTTGAATTTTGAAAAAAAAAATAATATTTTTTACTTTTTGCTATAATAAATATCCCCAAAAAATATATAAAAAAAAATATTTTTCCTCAGTTTAGGCCGATACGTATTCTTCTACATATTTTTCGTAAAAAAAAAACGCAATAAGCGTTTATTGATTGGTTTGCGCAAAAATTATAGCGTCTACAAAATAGGGCATAGTTTTATGGCATTTTTATTATTATTTTTTTTTGACCAGTAATGGCGGCGACCAGCGATTTTTATCGGTACTGCGACCTTATGGCGGACACTTTTGACACATTTTTGGGACGATTGGCATTCTTATAGCTACAGTGCTATATAAAATGCATTGATTACTGTAAAAATGCCACTGGCAGGGAAGGGGATAACACTAGTGGGCGAGGAAGGGGTTAATTATGTTCCCCGGGTGTGTTCTAACTGAAGGGGGGTGGGACTGACTAGGGGAAATGACAGGTCGCTGTTCATACATTGTATGAACAGACGATCAGGCATTTCTCCCCCTGACAGGACCGGGAGCTGTGTGTTTACACACACAGCTCTTGGTTCTCGCTCTGTAACGAGTGATCGTGGGTGCCCGGCGGTGATCGCGCCCGCCGGGCACGCGCCCCTAATGGCTGTAATGCGAAATGACGTATAGCTAAGTGATTTTGCGCAGCCGAGCCGACCTGCCGCCGGTCGGCTAGTGGTTAACACCATAAACTTGGCACCACTGTGCCATAACTACATGCATTCACTTGAATGTGTGGCACTTTGCAGGTGGACTTTTGCAGTTTGGGGGCAATAAAAACGCTTTTTTATTAATGTGTGTTTTAGGCCTCTTTCACACTGGGCGGATCAGCGGGGATTGCCCCGTTGATCCCCGCTGAGCCGGCGGATGACAGGGCGGTCCCCGCACACTGTGCAGGGACCGCCCTGTCTTTTCTCCGCTCTCCCCTATGGGGGGATCGGATGAACACGGACCGTATGTCCGTGTTCACCCGATCCAATCCGCCAGACGGAAGGAAAAGTAGGTTTTTCTCCGTCACACTTTGGCGGATCGGAGCGGGTCGGATGTCAGCGGGCATGTCACCGCTGACATCCGTGGCTCCATAGAGGAGCACGGAGCGCCCGTACAGGTCCGCAAAAAAAACTGACAGATGGACCTGTACAGGCGCTCAGTGTGAAAGAGCCCTTACCAAAACGTATTTTTACCACCTCCCCAACCAAAAATGTATACAAGCCCTAGATCTGCTGAGTCTCCTTTCCCAGCTGAAGCCTATTACAGAGAAACTAGTTGGGTGGAGCCCATTGTGAGACGTCTAACCGTTTTGAGGTGGCTGGTGCAAACCACCGCTCTGTTTTTTATGTGCATTTATTTTTGCTGATGTTTGGTTGCCTTGATGTCAGTTTTTAGTGTGCTGTTTTAATGAACCCTTTTGTTGAAACATATTGCACTATGAGGCCGTCCCTTATGCTCTGGGATTTATCCTTGAGCTGCCAGATTGGATATCAGCTTTTCCAAAGATACCGGCGTCTATTGAAAAACCATCCATTGAGTCCACTTTTACAGCTGAAGGTGTTGGAGCCTGATGGGATCATCGTCCAGTGTCTGATACTGCTGTCATCTGGAATTTGGTTCGTTTTTACAGCCCAGTGCGTTGGAGCATGGTGGGATTATTATCTAATGCTTGAAACTACTGCTATCTGGTAAGAAGTGAATCTATGTGGTGATGGGATATTAAAGTCTTTGGGGCAGATCCACAAAAGGATTACGCCGGCGTATCTACTGATACGCCGGTGTTTTTTTAAATTTCCCGCGTCGTATCTTTGTTTTGTATTCACAAAACAAGATACGACGGCATCTGAGATCGTTCCAACAGGCGTACCTCTTAGTACGCCGTCGGATCTAAGCTGCAATTTTTCGGCGCCCGCTAGGTGGCGTTCCCGTCGAAATCCGCGTCGAGTATGCAAATTAGCTAGTTACGGCGATCCACGAACGTACGTCGGCCCGGCGCATTTTTTTACGTCGTTTGCGTTCGGCTTTTTCCGGCGTATAGTTAAAGCTGCTGTTCTGAGGCGTACTCAATGTTAAGTATGGCCATCGTTCCCGCGTACAATTTAGATTTTTTTTATGTCGTTTGCGAATAGGGATTTGCGTAGAATGACGTCACCGTCGTAAACATTGGCTGGTTCCGGGTTAATTTCGAGCATGCGCACTGGGATACCCCCATTGACGGCGCATGCGCAGTTAAAAAAATACGTTGTTTACGTCGGGTCACAACGTATTTACATAAAACATGCCCCTATCACTTCCATTTGAATTCCGCGCCCTTACGCCGCAAAAGATACACTACGCCACCGTAACTTACGGCGCGAATTCGTTGAGGATTCAAACCAAAAAAAGTAGGTTACAGCGGCGTAGTGTATCTTAGATACGCTACGCCCGGCGCATTAATGCGCCGATGTACGTGGATCTGCCCCTTTGTGTTTTTGAAGAGCACTGAAGTTGCCTTATATTTGGTTCACCCAATTTCCTTGAGCCTAGGTTCACACTGCTGCGAATTCAAAATCGCGGTAAAATGCGCGATTTTACCGTGATTTCGCGGCTGCGATTTTGCCGCGATTTCGGCCGCAATTTAATGTAAATCGCGGCCCGAAATCGCAAAAAGTAGTACAGGAACTACTTTTGAAATCGCAGATGCGCGTCGCACTGATAAGGACAGTGCCATTGCCGACAATTGCTGCCGATTTGAGATGCGATTTGACATGTCAATTCGCATCTCAAATCGTTCCAAATCGTACCCAGTGTGAACCAGGGCTGAAGAGCACAAATGTTTTTCACATACTTGGTTCACACATTTCCCTTTTGTATAAGGGTTTGCCACTTGGACATCTTTATATGCACCTTTTATGAACTGAATCGTATATTTTTCACTTTATGAGTCATTTCATAATTTTTTGTTTTTTTTGTTTATACACTTGTTTTTCAGGAGTTGACTTTATGCTCTTACATTTTTTAGTTGTGTGTATTTTTGCACTGTGAATATTCTTATTATGATTAGCGCACCTGTTTCTTTTAATTATCTATGCTTATAGTAGGGGTTCGGACCTTTTTGGGTTGCAGCTTTTTGCCATCTACATATTTTCATTTATTTATGTGTTTGATTTCTCCATTTCAATAGTCACACTTTGTAACAAAATAATAAAACTGTGCCAAAAAATGTGTCACAATATAAATACGCTGCTATAGGGGGCGCTGTGCCAATTATTTAAAGTGATTACATTTTTATTTTATTTTTTCACTTGTGAAAATAGTTCATGTGATATTCATATCTATTATAAGTCCTAGATACAAATGCTATGATGAACTCCGTCCCAATATAGTAAACCAAAATGACAATAAAATCCAATAACGAAAGTAACAGCAAAAAAAAAAATGGTAAATGAAATATAGCAATAAAGTCCAATGATGAAAGTTTTTGCAGAGGAAAGTGGTGATTCCTATGTTCCTATTCAGAATCTTTCACCAAACATAGCGACACCCAAAAGTGATTGGTATGGAGATCTGCTTACAAGATGTAATTGACTCCTTTAGTGAAAAAGAAAGTCAATTATCGCTTGTGCAGTTTACTGCCTGCTAGCATGTCAGTACAGTCTGGAGATGTACTCTGGAACCTGCCTCCTCAAAGTTGCAGACGGGGTATATGAATGCAAGAAATAGGACATCCATAGTATAATATTGCTTTTTTATTTAAAAAAAAAATTAACCACTTCCATACAGGGCACTTACGCACCTTCCCGCCCAAGCCAATTTTCAGCGCTGTCGCACTTTGAATGACAATTGCACGGTCATGCTACACTGTACCCAAACAAAATTGTACCTTTTTTCCCCACAAATAGAGCTTTCTTTTAGTGGTATTTGATCACCTCTGCGATTTTTTTTTTTTTTTTTTTTTTGCACAACAACTAAAAAAAGACTGAAAATTTTGAAAAAAAATTAAGTTTTAATTTTTTTCTTTTAATTTTTTTGTAAATAAGTAAGTTTTCTCTTTCAATTACGGGCACTGATATGGCGGCACTGATGAGGTGGCACTGATGGGCACCGATAAGGTAGTACTGATGGGCACCGATGAGGTGGCACTGGTATGCGGCACTGATGGGCGCTGGTATGCGGCACTGATGGGCACTCATGGGCGGCACGGATGGGCACTCATGGGCGGCACTGAAGGGCACTCATAGGCGGCACATATGGGCACTCATAGGCGGCACATATGGGCACTGATGGGTACTTATGGGTGGCACTGATGGGCACTGATAGGTGGGCACTGGGCACGGATTGGCACTGTGGGGTGGCACTGATGGACACTGTGGGGTGGCACTGATGGATCCATGTTGCCAATCAGTGCCCGTTTACTTTTTTTTTTTTTTGCCCATTTTTTTTTTTTTATTCCCTGGTGGTCCAGTGTGGTGATCCGAGGGGGGGGGCTGCGCTGATAAACAATCAGCGCGAACCCCCCCTGTCAAGAGAGCCGCCGATCGGCTCTCTATTCGCGTCTGTCAGACATCAACGGCTCTTCCTGTTTACATCGTGATCAGCCGTGATTGGACACGGCTGATCACGTGGTTAAGTGTCTCCGTGAGAGACACTTTACCTAGATCGGTGTTGCGGGGTGTCAGACTGACACCCCGCAACAACGATCGCCGCGATGCGCGCCCCCGGGGGCGCGCAGCGGCTCAATATCCTGAGGACGTCATATGACATCTAGTCAGGATTAGACAACCACTTTGCCGCCGTCAATCTGTCATTAGCGGGCGGCAAGTGGTTAAAAACATTAGCCAAATGGCTTCTTGCATTAAAAGGTGCCTATCCAGCACTGGGGCTGCTGGCGTGTAAGTCAAAAGCAGGGAGAGATGAATCCTATTCCGTGTCTACCTCCGTGAACGGCGTGTGCTTCACCGATCGCCAGAGACAACCAGATGGCCGGATATGACATGGGAATAACGTGACCAGGTAACGCCGCCGATGTACGTTTCGTAAATTACGTCTTCAGGGGGGGCGCCCCCTATATTTCATTCACCATTTTTTTTTTTTTGCAGTTACTTTCATTATTGAATTTTAGTCATTTTGGTTTACTATATTGGGACTGAGTTCATCATAGCATTTGTATCTAGGACTTATAATAGATATGAATATGACATGAACTGTTTTCACGAGTGAAACAAAATAAAATGTAATCACTTTAAATAATTGGCACAGCGCCCCCTATATTTCTTATTTCAATAGTCACACTTCCCTTCACCAGGAGAGTAGGATAAGCGCAGGATTTTAACCCTTTTTTTGACATCCTAAATCTACTGTACCCAGTCCTCTAGAGTCTAGACCAGTGGTCATCAACCCTGTCCTCGGGGGCCCACTAACAGGCCAGGTTTTATGTATTACCTTGGGGAGATGCAGACTAGAATACTGCAGTCACTGAGCAGCAAATGATATCACCTGTGATGTTTTTCAGTTATCTTGCAAACCTGGCCTGTTAGTGGGCCCTGAGGACAGGGTTGTTGACCATTGATATAGACAGAAACAAGGAGATAACCCTTTCAGTGAGTCTGTGCCCACACTGCAAGAGGGGACTCTTTGTTTTCCTGGAGTCCAGCTTTAATATAGCGATGTACTATAACATTTCTTACCCCGTCCGGGTACTACTATCCGGCTTTAATGACTGAATAAACAATCCACACACAACCTTTGTTGGATCTGTTCAACTTTATTCACCGATAAAAACTTTGTTCTTCAATTTCTGAAAAACAATAAAACACATTAAATAAAACCAGTTCTGTGCCGTGTCCCTCCAAAGGGTTAACAGCAGCGGATGCAATATTGCAGCCACTCGTCCATTGTTGCTGAGCTAAGGAGATTTTTGAGACTCATGGCAGCCGTGGACTCGCTGTGTGTATTTACTTAACAAATATTAACATTACAATGCTATTCCTTCTACAAAGAGGAGGAGAAGGGGGTGACTTTCTCATCTAGACCTTTAGGCTGCATGCACACCTTGGCGACAGGGAAATGTGCCAAAGCACGCATTGCGCTTGCAGCGCTATTGTGTCTTAATGGCACCCCAAACACGGGTAATGGCGGAATTTTTTCACTTGTTGCCAAATGTGCTTGGCGCCAAAATCTGGTACTTGAACGTCTTTGAAGCATTTTTTGTGCAACAGGCAGCCCATTTAAATCAATAGGCCGTCACTTTTAAAATGCGCTAAAAAGCATGACCCAAATGCGACTGATCACTCAGGTGTGAATGCAGCCTTAGGCTGGCCATACACCATGAAAATTCCTTTCCTGCGACCATGGGTTGCAGGAAAGAAATTCACACAATTCCCCCATCAACAAAGGCAGTGCCGAGAGGGGAATCCTCTCCTGCCAAGCAATTGTCTGCTCCCGGCAGTGGGTGGGGGGCGTCGAAGACACTTAGACCCCTTGCACACTGGGGCGTTTTTCATGCGGTACAGCGCTAAAAATAGCGCTGCTATACCGCAAAAATCATGCCCTGTAGTGTTCAATGTGAAAGCCCGAAGGCTTTCACATTGAAGCGGTGCGCTAGCAGGAGAGTACCAAAAGTCCTGCTAGCCGCATCTTTACCGCAGTATAGGAGCGGTGTGTTCACCGCTCCTATACCGCGCCTTCCCATTGAAATCAATGGGAAAGCGCGGTAATACCCTTTTAGCGCGGTAATAACCCTTTTCGGCCGCTAGCGGGGGTTAAAACCTCACCGCTAGCGCCCGAATATCGCGGTAAATACGACGGTACAGCCGCGCTACAAATAGCGCGGCTATACCGTCACCGCGGCTGCACGCCTCAGTGTGAAAGCAGCCTTAGGCTTCATTTCCATGGACGTTTTTACAGCAACTTTTCGGAGCGTTTTTTGCAGCTTAAAAACAGCTCTCCATTTTAGTCTATATGGCCTCATGCCCACCATGACGTTTTTGAGCTGTAGATGGCTGAGCCGTTTTTAAGCTGCAAAAAAAACCCAGGACCAGTGCGTTCTGAAGCTCCAGTGTTAGAGCTGTAAAAACTCCAGACATTAAAAAACGCTCAAACGCGCAAAAACGCTACCGCTGCGTTTTTGAGCTCCAGTTTTTAAGCTGTAATAAAGGCTAAAAAAAGTGGCTGTAAAAACATCCATGGAAATTAAGCCTTATTGTTAGCAGCTATAGCAGCCACTAGCGATAATAAGAGAATCCGGCAGGCTGGTTGTTCCCAAGCTGATCGATCAATCAACTTGGTATATTCAGCCTGCCCATTAACGGTTTCCAATCTCGGCCGGTTCCTGCTAAACCAGCCAAGATTCAAACTGTGTATTGACAGCCTTAAACACGGTGGGACTTTTTCACAACAAACTTCAAAATGAGCCGGTTTTCAAAAAAATCCATCCGTGTGTACGCTCCATCGGACAAACTTTTTTGGGTTTTCATCGGACAAATGTTCGCTCTGCAAACGAACAAACTTTTCGGCAACAATAGTCCTACGGTGCAAAGTCCTATTGTGTGTAGAGAAGTCCATTGGACTTTAGTCCAAAGTACAAACACTCATGCCCAGAACCAATGTTAAAATCAACCAACAATAGCAGAAATTGACCAAAGGGTGGCGGTAATAAGCAGAAAAATCACGTGATTTTGGGAAAGTTTGCAGAAAAAGTCGTGTGTATGCTATGGGTGTTCCCGGCCAACATCCTTCAAACAAAAATCCACGGTACAGTTTGTTTGACGTTATACCCGTGTGTATGGGGCTTTAGACTTTTCTCTATAAAATATTGGATTAGATGGAGTGTATTGTGATGGAGTGTATTGGGACTGTGCAAAAAAGTCAATCGAATGATAGATTTGTCATATAGCATCATTGTTATTGTCAGTGGGTCCTTCTTTCCGCAGTCCATCCTAGTTAAAGATTTGTTCTTGGAGATGTTCTAGGATTTCACTGCTGGCCAAAATCCATGTTTCTGTGTGTTTAAATGAGCAAATAAACCGGTGTCCTCATATAGTCTTAAAGCCCCACTTGAACTTTCAGTTTAAAGCAGCTGACTACATTCCATATGCATCAAAACAAAAGGTGTGCAAAGTCTGGTGTACTCAATGTTGAGAAATACAGATACATTTCCTTCATTCCATACCATCAGGGAGGGGTGTGATGGGCCTTAAATGTATTCTGCAGCAGGACAATGACCTGAAATGTACAGCCAATGTCAATAAACAACCTACCTGCCGAGTTCCTTCAAAAACTGTGTACAAGTGTACCTAAAGGCCTGTACACATGATCGGATATTCCGACAACCATTGTCTGATGGACGTGTTTTGTCGGATAATCCAACCGTCTGTATGCTTCATTGGACAATTGTTGTCAGGATTTCCGACACCAAATGTTGGTGCATGCTCTCAAATTGTCCGACAACAAATGTGTTGCGTCGGATCATCCGATCGTGTGTACACAAATCGTCAGAATAAAATCCAAAGTACAAACATGCATGCTCGGAAGCAATGCTAACCATAAGCCAACATAAGCAGAAGTTGCCCATAGGGTGGCGCTAAAGAGCTGAAAAAACACATAGTACAGTTGATATCTTGGCCATTTTTTTAAGAATATGAATGATAACACAAAAACATTTTTCACTCATGATTCGTGTTTTGCTGAAGCCATTTATTATCAATCAACTGTGTTTACTCTTTTTAAATCATAATGATAACAGAAAATACCCAAATGACCCTGATCAAAAGTTTACATACCCTAGTTTTTAATACCGTGTATTGCCCCCCTTAACATCAATGATAGCTTGAAGTCTTTTGTGGATGAGGCTCTTAATCTTCTCAGATGGTAAAGCTGCCCATTCCTCTTGGCAAAAAGCCTCCAGTTCCTTGGGCTGTCTTACATGAACTGCATGTTTGAGATCTCCCTAGAGTGGCTCAATGACTGAGATGGCCACTCAAGAACCTTCACTTTATTATGCTGTAACCAATGACAGGTCGACTTGGCCTTGTGTTTTGGATCATTGTCATGTTGGAATGTCCAAGTACGTCCCATGCGCAGCTTCCTGGCTGATGAATGCAAATGTTCCTCCAGAATATTTTGGTAACATACTGCATTTATCTTGCCATCAATTTTTACCAAATTTCCTGTGCCTTTGTAGCTCACACATCCCCCAAAACATCAGTGATCCACCTCCGTGTTTCACAGTAGGAATGGTGTACCTTCCATCATAGGCCTTGTTGACTCCTCTTCAAATGTAGTGTTTATGATTGTGGCCAAAAGGCTTAATTTCGGTCTTATCACTCCAAAAGACTTTGTGACAGAAGATATGAGGCTTGACTCTGTGCTGTTTGGCGTATTGTAAGTGGGATACTTTGTGGCATTTGCGTAGTAATGGCTTTCTTCTGGCGACTCAACCATGCAGCCCATCTTTCTTCAAGTGCCTCCTTATTGTGCATCTGGAAACAGCCACACCACATTTTTCAGAGAGTCCTGTATTTCACCTGAAGTTATTTGTGGGTTTTTCTTTGCATCCCTGAATCATTTTCCTGCCAGTTGTGGATGAAATTTTAGTTGGTCTACCTGACCGTGGTTTGGTTTCAACAGAACCCCTAATTTTCCACTTCTTGATTTAGAGTTTGAACACTGCTGATTGGCATTCTCAATTCCTTGGATATCTTTTTATATCCCTTTCCTGTTTTATACAGTTCAACTACCTTTTCCCGCAGATCCTTTGACAATTTTGCTTTCCCCATGACTCAGAATCCAGAAACGTCAGTGCAGCACTGGATGAAAGATGCAAGGGTCTGTCAGGAGTCCAGAAACTCACTGACCTTTTATTTATAAATATAATATATATATAAATATATATATATATATACACACACACACACACACACACACACACACACACACACACACACACACACACACACACACACACACACACACACCAAGCAAACAGATCACAGGTGAGGATGGTTACCTTTAATAGCCATTCAAACTCCTTTGTGTCAACTTGTGTGCATGTTATCAGGCCAAACTTACCAGGGTATGTAAAGTTTTTTTAATCAGTCATTTGATTTGTTTTTGTTGCCATTATGATATAAAAAGAGTAAACACAGTTGATTGATAATAAATGGCTTCAGCCAAACACTAACCATGAGTGAAAGAAAAGTTTTTGTGTTGTCATTCATATTCTCTGAAAATGGCCACGAAAAGCATAAATTCTGGCAGGGTATGTAAACTTATGAGCACAACTGTACATCTATTATGTCACTACGTTCGTGTTTGTTGGATGAAAAATTTCTGCCGTGTGTATGCATACCAAGTTTACAGACCATGCCCTTCGGACAAAAATCCACAGATTTGTCCGATGGAAGTCCAATCGTGTATACGAGGCTTAAGACTGAGGCTGTTTTGAAGGCAAAGAGCAGTCACACCTAATATTGATTTGATTTCTCTTTTGTATGTTTTACTTTCCATTTTGTTAACCGCTTGCCGACCGCGCTATAGTAGAATAACGGT
This sequence comes from Rana temporaria, assembly GCF_905171775.1. Lineage (NCBI taxonomy): Eukaryota > Metazoa > Chordata > Amphibia > Anura > Ranidae > Rana > Rana temporaria. The sequence continues at coordinate 120,822,025 of NC_053497.1, forward strand.
TACAGCGCGGCCGGGCCAGTTCTGGGAGGGTGTCGTATGACATCCTCCTGTGATTACTTCCGCTGGTGGCCTGCTCTGTAATTGATGTGTCACTAGGACACCACTGATCACAGATCGGGATAAAGGGCCAATAATAGCGGTATAAGCGCAATGTAAATACAGTTGAAAATTTGGCCTGGGCAGGAAGGGGGTAAAAGTGCCCACTAGGCAAGTAGTTTATTTTTATCAATTAACCAACACTTCTATTTATGAAAGCATTTTTAATTTCCAGAATTTTTTTCACACCTGCCTAAAACTTTTGCACAATACTGTAAAGTAGTTACAATAAACCCAGAATCAATGTATCAGAAACATACACTGATACAGCAAAGCACTGATACTAATTCTGGGTTTATTGTAATGCCAATGATGCAACTTAACCACTTGGACCGAGCCTGTTTTTCAGACATTAAGCCTAGGTTCACACTGCTGCGAATTCAAAATCGCGGTAAAATGCGCGATTTTACCGCAATTTCGCGGCCGCGATTTTGCCGCGATTTCGGCCGCAATTTAATGTAAATCGCGGCCCGAAATCGCAAAAAGTAGTACAGGAACTACTTTTTGAAATCGCAGATGCGGCGTCGCACTGATTAGGACAGTGCCATTGCCGACAATTGTCGCCGATTTGAGATGCGATTTGACATGTCAAATCGCATCTCAAATCGTTCCAAATCGTACCCAGTGTGAACCAGGGCTCAAAACAATTTTTTTTGCTAGATAATTACTTTGAACCCCCAAACATTATACATTTTTTTCTAACACCCTAGAGAATAATCCTACATGCACTAAATAGTGAACAAAAAGGTTATTATAGTGCCGAATCTAATAAAAGATATCACATACAGTACAGACCAAAAGTTTGGACACACCTTCTCATTCAAAGAGTTTTCTTTATAACCGAAGAATACAAGCTCCCATCGTGAAGTACATTAAATTAGAGAATTTATTAAAAAACGAAAACTGCTTACAAGCAAATGTTTTTAAAACGCGAATCACGAAAAATCTGGTTTAACGGGGCTCCACGTCACTTCCGGTCACGTCTAGATGTCCTTACTCAGAGGAATGTGATATAAAGAAAAAATTCAGCGCTGGAATAATAAACTCAAAAAACAAAAAATTGCAAGCCAGCACTAAGGATAAATTCAAATAAAAAGTCCCAAAGTCATATAGTGTATAAAAGTGCAGCGCAAAAATAAAATCTAAGACAATAATTATAATTAAATATTGAAGAAAGTCCATATAGTGCACAAGTGAAAAAATCCAAATGGTGCTCCAATGTAAAGTGATTGAGTGCAGTAAATCAGAAATTCTGTGATCCACAGGTAAAGAATCCTCCACCGGTTAACTGAATAAATAGATGGCCTCTCACCTTAGCCATTCGACCATGGCTAGGTCACAAAGCGTGTTACACCTCCCAGGTGTGAGCAAAAAACCTTTGAATCCCAATAGGCAGGCAGCTAACCAGCAACTCGGCTCAGCCAATTTCCAGATCAGCAGGAGGGTATATGTGAATGAGAGAGGAAACAGACTAGTGCTCTCTGTCTGGTAAAGCTAGGTATTTATTAAAAACAGGTAACAACTTACAATTAGTGGCACTCAAAGCCGAGTGTGAAGCATCAATAGCATATATCGGAGCTGCAGGCTTCCGATTCTACGATCTGTTCACAAACCAGCATGTGAGACGGCGAGCGCGGGTGACGTCACGTAACTCCTCCCCCTTTCGTACGTTACGTCCCAATAGGCGGGACTTCATCAGCATAGCTTACCCTATGCTGATGAAGTCCCGCCTATTGGGACGTAACGTACGAAAGGGGGAGGAGTTACGTGACGTCACCCGCGCTCGCCGTCTCACATGCTGGTTTGTGAACAGATCGTAGAATCGGAAGCCTGCAGCTCCGATATATGCTATTGATGCTTCACACTCGGCTTTGAGTGCCACTAATTGTAAGTTGTTACCTGTTTTTAATAAATACCTAGCTTTACCAGACAGAGAGCACTAGTCTGTTTCCTCTCTCATTCACATATACCCTCCTGCTGATCTGGAAATTGGCTGAGCCGAGTTGCTGGTTAGCTGCCTGCCTATTGGGATTCAAAGGTTTTTTGCTCACACCTGGGAGGTGTAACACGCTTTGTGACCTAGCCATGGTCGAATGGCTAAGGTGAGAGGCCATCTATTTATTTAGTTAACCGGTGGAGGATTCTTTACCTGTGGATCACAGAATTTCTGATTTACTGCACTCAATCACTTTACATTGGAGCACCATTTGGATTTTTTCACTTGTGCACTATATGGACTTTCTTCAATATTTAATTATAATTATTGTCTTAGATTTTATTTTTGCGCTGCACTTACTCAGAGGAAGCCAAAGATTTTTGAGCTCCCGAAATATGTTGGATATTTTAGGTTATACTGTTGTGAATATTAAACACTGTTGGACCTCTTGTTTGGTGCTTTTGTAAGACTTTATAAATGTGGATCCTCAACTCTGGGTCCCCTATTTAACCACTTAAGACCCGGACCTTCAGGCAGGTTTTGTGATTCGGCACTGCGTTGCTTTAACTGACAATTGCGCGGTCGTGCGACGTGGCTCCCAAACAAAATTGACGTCCTTTTTTTTCCCCACAAATAGAGCTGTCTTTTGGTGGTATTTGATCACCTCTGCGGTTTTTATTTTTTGCGCTATAAACAAAAAAAGAGCGCCAATTTTGAAAAAAATACAAACATTTTTGCTATAATAAATATCCCCCAAAAAATTTTTTTTTCCTCAGTTTAGGCCGACACGTATTCTTCTACCTATTTTTGGAAAAAAAAATTGCAATAAGCGTTTATCGATTAGTTTGCACAACATTTATAGCGTTTACAAAATGTGGGATAGTTTCATTGCATTTTTATAATTTTTTTATTTTTACTACTAATGGCGGCGATCAGCAATTTTTTTTTTTTCATGACTGCGACATTATGGCGGACACATCTGACAATTTTGACACATTTTTGGGACCATTGTCATTTTCACAGCAAAAAAAATGCATTAAAAATGCATTGTTTACTGTGAAAATGACAATTTCAGTTTGGGAGTTAACCACAAGGGGGCGTTGAAGGAGTTAAGTGTGACCTCATCTGTGTTTCTAACTGTAGGGGGGTGTGGCTGTAGGTGTGACATCATTGATTGTGTTTCCCTATATTAGGGATGACGGCGCCACAGCTCTCCCCGTTCTTCAGCTCCAGGGACCGATCGCGGGACTCCAGCGGCGATCGGGTCTGCAGGTCCCGCGGCCACGGAGCTTCGGACCGGGTCGCGGGCGCGCCACCCACGGCTGGGCACTTAAAGAGGACGTACCTGTACGTGCTTGTGCCCAGCCGTGCCATTCTGCCGACGTATATGTGCAGGAGGCGGTCCTTAAGTGGTTAAACCACACATTTGTATAGGGAGGGTGTTAAGTAGAGAGGAGTGAGACCCTGACTGTGAGGAAATAAAGAACTTGGATTTAGATGCATAGATCTGGGAATTTTTTCCTATTTTTTGGGGGCTTTGTATCTTTGGGGCAACCCTCACGGGTTGGGTTATTTTAGGATGCAATAGTAAGAGATATCATTGTGTGATAGGTACTGGCAGTAAAGTAATAACATATAATAGGGAGGCAAAGTAATTCACCTGTTAGATAGGAGTAAATAGTTGGCAAAGGGGAATAGGTAAATTTGTTTCGTAATCCCCCGGTCTTTTTCCTTTTGTTTTTTGTTTCTCCTTTTTTTTTTTTTCTCTGGTACTTTTAAGGCCAAGATGGGTGCACTGAGAAATAGGATATGAGAAAGAGAAAAGGAGGAAAAAAAAAAAGTGCGACTCATAGAGGGAAATTTAGGTTGATTATAGGGTGCACATGGGTAGATACCGCAGCGTGGCTCGCCGCATTGCCCTCTCCCCACTTGTAACGCCTCTCCTCTAAGTGGAGGAAAGTCTGAGGCGTCGAAACTTTTCGGTTTCTACTAATTGAATAGCAGGCTGATCTGTAAATTGCTGGGTGCTGGCTATCGTTTAGTTTATAAACTACTCGGGGGGGTTCTGGATGAGTGGCCAGACCCCGAGATAGTTTTATTTTTTTGTTGTTTGTTCAGCCTCCTCCCCCTTCCACCCACCCCCTCCTGCCCCTCTACCCCATAAGATACCCAGATTTGGGGTTATTAAAATATAGCCGTCAAAATGACTAAGATAACTGGTACTTGTACTCGGTCCAAAAAATGTGGTATTGGGACAACCCTAGTCCTAAGTGCTATATACCTCTTCCAATACCATCAAAAAACATAAGTGCTTGTATCTGCAGATGCAGAAAAAGCATTTGATAGGGTAGACTGGGGATTCCTGAGAGCCACGTTACAACACATAGGATTAGGAAGGGGGATGCAAAACTGGATAACAAGTTTATACTCCTGTCCGAAGGCAAGGGTGAAGATATAAACGATATAATGTCCGAACCTTTCTCTATATGTAATGGAACACGGCAAGGATGCTCACACTCTAACCTTTTTTGAGAACCATAAGGGCTAACCCAGATATTAGGGGAATATCAATAAAGGTAGAAGAATATAAAGTAGCCGCATATACGGATGATTTGTTATTTTCTATAACTTCCCCAGTTATATCTCTACCATCCCTTTTACCAGAATTACGTGTATATGGGGATCTGTCCAACTTTAAGTTGAATTATAGTAAATCAGAGGCGATGGGTGTGGAGGTGAGTGCTTCCCTGCAACACCAGTTAGCGTCACATTTCTCTTTCAGGTGGACAGGCTCCCATGTATGTTATTTAGGGACTAAAATACAGAATAAATTAAACAGAATCTTTGAATTGAACTTTGCCCCATTGATACGACAGATCAAATCAGATTTTCAAAGGTGGGACAAGGAGATCGTGGTTTGGTAGAATTAATATCATAAAAATGAACGTAATGCCTAGATTGCTATATCTGTTCCAGACCTTACCTATAAAGCTTTCTCCAGGAGTTCTGAGAGATTTGAGATCTAGATTTGCGAGGTTTATCTGTACAGGAAAACCTGCAAGAGTGCATAGGGATATTTTTGATTTTACCGAAAGAGCGAGGAGGAGTGGGATTCCCTGATCCGATGGGCTACTATGATGCATCACATTTAGCCCGGGTAGTGGACTGGTGTGTACATCAGAAGGATAAGCCATGGATACACATGGAACAAGAAATTACTAATATACCCCTAGAGGTAATAGCATGGCTTTCGGATGCAGAGATACCGCAGGCTGTAAGGAAACACCCCACGATAGGTGCCACTCTCTGAATTACTAAGATGTCAACACATCCAAGCCCAATGAGTCCAGTCTTGGGCACCCTGAGTTTCCAGCCAGGTTTAATAGATCAGTATTTTAAGAATTTAAGGTGACAGGAAAGCAGTAGGCTAATGCATTTCTCGATAGACAATCATGTGATGACTAATGGGGAGATTGAACACGCATTCGCAAGGGATTTAGATCCATTGAGGCGAATACAGTTGAAAGCCTTCATTCGATCAATGAAATTGCGAACGGTAGCAATACGTGTACCATCTAATGCCCTGTACACACGATCGGTCCATCCGATGAAAACGGCCTGATGGATTTTTCCATCAGTTATCCGATGAAGCTGACTATCAGTCATGCCTACACACCATCAGTTAAAAAAACGATCGTGTCAGAACGCTGAAAAAAATGAAGTTCAATGCTTCCAAGCATGCGTCGACTTGATTCTGAGCATGCGTGGATTTTTAACCGATGGACGTGCCTACAGACGATCTTTTTTTTCTATAGGTTTTTTATCCATCAGATAATTTTAAAACAAGTTCCTAATTTTTTAACCGATAGATAAATAACCGATGTGGCCCACACACGATCGGTTTAGTCTGATGAAAACGGTCCATCAGATCGTTTTCATCAGACAAACCGATCGTGTGTATGCGGCATTAGTTTGAGCAGATATGTCTAAAGGGAGAACCACTGAGACATGCACTTTCATCTATGTTCGCCTTGCTGGCGGAGTCAGAAGCCCCACAAGAATTGCCCTTCATACAAGCCTGGGAAAGGGATCTGGGGGTCACATTTTCGAAGGCACAGAAAGCTAAGATCTTCATGTTTACGCAAGAGGCATCAATGGCCACTAGATATCAGGAAGGGGGGTACAAAATTCTGACTAGATGGTAGAGAACCCCAGTATTACTGAACCGGATATTCCCACAGGTATCAAATTTGTGTTGGCGTTGCCAGGGAGCGGAGGGCATCATGATACATATATTCTGGGAATGTCCAGGATTGAAAGAATTCTGGAAGATGGTTTCTGAAACAGTAAAATAAATCACCGACGTAGCTCTTGGAGAAAATCCAGCAGCATTTTTGCTGCATGACATTTCATTATCTACTGAAAAATATAAACACTCCATTTTAAGGCATCTGCTCACAGCAGCGAAAGCCTGTATCCCAATCCTTTGGAAGAGCACAGTATCCCCAACGAGATCACAATGGCTAAGTACAGTAACAGAGATTCAACAGATGGAAAATCTTACTATGGGGCTGAGGGAACAGGAGGATAAGTATTGGAAGGTATGGACTCCATATATCATATATAGGGAACAAAATACTTAGAAAGAGAAGGTGGGTATAAGGACGGAAAAAGGAGAAAAGAAGGAAATCCCTAACACTAAGCTGTAATCAATAAATCTTGGGTGCGGGTACTGGGAAGGGGCTGTGTCTTGGATTTTTTTTTTTTTTTTTTTTTTTTGTTCCTCTCTTTTCTTTCTGATCTTTTTTTCTTTTTGCTTTCTGAATCTTATGAAGCTAGGTGGGAGGGTAACCAGGACTCTTCTTGGTTAAGGTAAATGTAACAATGGTATAAATGGTAGCGCGATACTAGTGGAAAAGGAAGTGTAAATGATGAGAAAATATAAATCTAACTGAACCTCTTTAGATGTGGATAGGAACTGTGGGCCAGATCCAGAGAGCAAGTACGCCGGCGTATCTACTGATACGCCGGCGTACTTTCAAATTTCCCACGTCGTATCTTTAGTTTGAATCCTCAAACCAAGATACGACGGCATTTGGGTAAAATCCGACAGGCGTACGGCTTCGTACGCCTTCGGATTTTAGATGCAATACTTCGGCGCCTGCTGGGTGGAGTTTGCGTTGTTTTCCGCGTTGGGTATGCAAATTATCGATTTACGACGATCTACGAAGGTACGCGCGGCCGTCGCATTTTCTAACGTCGTCGTCTAACGCGGCGTATAGATAGACTTGCCATGTTAAGTATGGCCGTCGTTCCCACGTCAATTTGATTTTTTTTTTATTTTTTACGTAAGTCGTCCGTCAATAGGGATGGACGTAACTCACGTCTAAGTTAAAAAATGACGTCATTGCGACGTCCTTTTGCGCAAAGCACGGTGGGAAATTTCAAAACGGAGCATGCGCAGTTCAATCGGCGCGAGAACGCGCTTCATTTAAATGAAACACGCCCCCCTACCCGCCCAATTTGAAATACGCCGCCAGAAATACACTACGCCGCCGTAACTTACGGCGCAAAATCTTCCTGGATTCGACTTAAAGCCAGGTAAGATACGGCGGCGTAGCGTATCTCTGATACGCTGCGCCTATCCAATTCTATGTGGATCTGGCCCTGTGTTTATTAAGACAAGGGTTTCTGTAAAATGGAAGATGTGTTGTATGGATGTACCTGTATGTAATACTGTATTTATATCATTGTGGAAAAAATAAATAATTTATAAAAAAAATAAGGGAATGGTAGTATACAATTTCCAGTATACAGATTATCTCTTGGGCTGCAAAGTAAAGGGTTATTAATATTACTACTTTTTTTTTTATTTTACTCAATATTATTATTATTATTATTGTTACTATGATTAGAAGTGTCACATGTACATTACATCACTTCTGATTCTATGCTGGAACGTAGTTACGTACATGGGAAGTTTTCCTGCGTCAAGAATTTTTGTACTATTAATGGCATTCTTGTTTCCAACATGTTATAAACATTCAGAAAAAAAATCAAATGATTGTTCATCTGATTTTTTTTTTTTTGTACTTGGTTTAAGACTAAACCATTATAATAAGACTGGATTGGCAGATTCACCTGCTTCTGGTGCAGGGTGGCACGCAGCGTCATTGTACACATTGCACATGGCTGAGGCCAACCTATTGCTGCCAGTTGCAAGAGTAGAGCACGCTCAGCAGGATAAAGAAAAGAAGACGGAATCCCCCAGGACCTAACTGGCAGACGGTTGGCTCCGCCCTCCCAATCCCCCCCCCCTCCTCCTCTCCTCACCTGCTGCTCTCACCTGTTCAGAGTACGAGACAAACACCTTTCTGCTGCAGCTGCCACTCTGCTCTCCCTACACTCTGCTAGGTAGGATGACTCCCTGATGACTTCCCATCTGCCCTATTGCAGGTATTTATGTATTTTATTCTTATTGTAGGTCGATATACCATCATGAAATAGGTGAGCATATTGCAGAGATTGGCACGGGGCACCATGCATGGCATTTATCACCACCTGGTAAGTGCTACCCAATGATAGATTGATTGTATATAAAAACACACATGCACAAAAGCATCTGGAACGCATCCGGACTGCGTTTCTATGGTGTGAATGGACCCTTAGGGCACATTCACATGGCTGCGGAAAGTTTGCTGCATTCAGAGGCAGCTAAACGCAACGCTGCCACATAAAAACTCGCCCATTAGCTGCGGCCAGAATGTTGCAGAAACACTGACCCTTTACACACACACTGGCTGTGTCTGGGGGCGTTCAGAGGCTCTATTTGATTGCCAGTTCACACTGATGCGAGTTTGTTGTGACTTTGATGCGTTACAAAAAGCCTAGATTCGCATGTCATCCAAAAAAAGACATTGCGTTCAATGACAGTCTTTAACATCTCTGCGTTGTGATTGCTATGCGATGCGGCAACAAAAAGGGTCCTGTGTGAGTTTACTGCGCTGCAGTGCAATTCCTTTTTTTCCCCCCCTCTCAATAGACATCAATTAAAGCCAGCATGAAATCGCATCTTGTGTTCAGATGTGTGCAACTACTGCTTTTTCTATGTAGATTTTTCTAACTTTGCATTACAATCGCACTGTCTTTAGCACAAATCGCAATGCAAAAATCACACTGCATTCCAGCATTTTTGCATGAGAATCGCACCCATTCCCAACGCACAAGTGTGAATCCAGACTGAGTGTGACTGCTCAGATGAGTGGCTGGTTTCTTGTGAACAGAGGTAGTACATGCCATTGATCTGTACAGAGAGTACAAACCAGACGGCCACCACTGACAGCTGTTCAGACCCACAGGGGTTGATTTACTAATATGGAAAATGAAACAAGGGGCAGGTCTGATTTAATAAGTTGTCAAGATTTTAAAATCTTTTTCAGACGCTTTAATGTTAAGTCAGTTTACTGCTGTACAGTATTATTCTAAAGAACCCCTATGATTTGTTATATGAATTAAATTAAGGCTCCATTCACACCTGATTGTTCCAAAATCGCGGCAAAATGCAGGTGCAATTTTGCTGCGTGATTGCTCTGCAATAGCGGCAAAACGCATTGCGGGAAGCTTGTTGCAGACAAAGGTTCAGGAGCTTCTTTTGGGCATCAAGCTTCCTGTGATGCCGTTTGCTGCGATTGATATTGGGGTGCCATTAAGAAGTAACGGCATCGCAAACGCGTCCCAAGTTTAGCTGCGATTCTGGAATTGGGGGCAGAATCGCCCAATTCTGCCCGTGATTCCGAAATGCCCCAGGTGTGAATGGAGCCTTGTTTTAAGGGTTTCTACAGCCAAAACTTTTGTAAATTTCAGATCATTTCCTGCCAAGGTGATGATTTGTAATACATTTATATAATTTTTTATACATTTTTTAAACCCTTTTTTGTGTTGCCTATACAATCCCACTCCATGAGGTATATTCGATTAATTTCTAGGTGACAACATATCAACAAGACAAAAAGTGATGGGTTATCTCCAAGAGGGTTACAACAGATAAAACACGTTTTCAGTATCGTAGGGGAAGGCTAGAACCCTCAGCCCCATTGTATTGCTTACTGTGTCCTCCCTGGAGACTTCTCACTTCCTAACTTGGTGACAACGTTGTCGCTGGGATAGAAAGTAAGGGGAAATTTCACTAACATAGACTCTGAGGTCCTAATGCAGTTGTACCTCTGATTACGAGCATAATTCGTTCCAGGAGAATGCTCGTAATCCAAAGTACTCGCATATCAAAGCGAGTTTCCCCATTGAAGTCAGTGGAAACAGAAATAATTTGTTCTGCATTGACTTCAATGGTATGCAATACCGCATGCGGCCAGAGGCGGGGGGATGCTGGAGAGACTCGGAAACATCCGGAAAGGCCTGAGGACAGTTCGGCTGACCTCGGAAAGACAAACTTTCCTCGGGCCTTTCGGGATGTTTCTGAGCCCCCCCCACCTCAGGCCAAATGCGGAACTGAAGGCCCAATTAGCTTGAATTCTGCTCGTTTTGCGAAACGCTCGCAAACCGAGTCAGAATTATTTTAAGAAAAATTGCTTGTCTTTTTCAAAAAGCTTGTTAACTGAGTTACTCGTAAACTGAGGTTCCACTGTACCTTAATTTTTATTTTCCACCTTGTGCCTCATGTTCTCGCTGTAGATTGATATTATAAATGGCATATTCTGGCAAATCCAGGTTTATGTGCCCAGACTTTCCTTTTGTGGGTTTTTTTGCCCCATTTTATTGCTTCCCGACACCCCCTGTAGTCAATTTTTAGTACCTTAGGCTTACTTTTCTTCCAGGAGACATATATGAAATGCTTTAGTATCATTTCAAAGTGTACCAGCTGTGGCAGATTCCAATAAAGGCTAAATAGTTGGCTATTGAGTATGCAAAAAAAATGTAAGTTTTACACTTGAGTGCTCCTTTATAGTAAGCTGTTTTCAGCTTTGAAATCGTTCTGTATTCTTCTCTGTAAGGCTCGTTCGCATAGTGGGTCACTAGGTCACCGACGATTTTAAACGCTGCCTGCACACAGTGGTAAGGGATTTCCCCATCAACACTGACTGTGTCGATGGGGGGAGTCGGTTGATTTTCTTTCTCGCAGGAAAGAAAATCGCACCATCTATCGCTGGCTTAACACTCCACTGTCCAATGGTGTCTCCATTGCTCCACCATCTAAAGTGGAGATACCCTAAAACAGGAAGCGTGTTACTGGCTGGATCAGCAGGTAAAAATAAAAGGAAAAAGGCTTAGAAAAAAAACGAATGCAGCTACCTCATCTGAGGATTGGTAGACTGATGTGTGTGTGTGTGTGTGTGTGTGTGTGTGTGTGTGTATGTATGTGTGTATATATATTATATATATATATATATTGCATTTTTTTCCCCTCTATTCTAATCAAATCACTAATATTCTAGAAACAATACCCCATAATGACAAAGTGAAAGAAGTTTGTATGAAATCTTTGCAAATGTATTAAAAATAAAAATGGAAAACAATCCCATGTACTGTACATAAGTATTCACAACCTTTGCTCAATACTTGGTTGAAGCACCTTTGGCACCAATTGCAGCCTCGGGTCTTTTTGAATATGATGCTACAAGCTTGGCACACCTATTTTTGGGCAGTTTCTCCCATTCTTCTTTGTAGGACCTCTCAAGCTCCATCAGGTTGGATGGGGAGCGTGGGTGCACAGCCATTTTCCGATCTCTCCAGACATGTTCAGTCGGGTTCAAGTCTGGGCTCTGGCTGGGCCACTCAAGGACATTGACAGAGTTGTCCCTTAGCCACTCTGTTGTCCTGTTGAAAGGTCCCAAGCACTCTGGAGCAGGTTTTCATAAAAGATGTCTCTGTACATTGCTGCATTCATCTTTCCCTCGATCCTGACTAGTCTTCCAGTTCCTGTCGCTAAAAAACATCCCAACAGCATGATGCTGCCACCACCATGCTTCACTGTAGAGATGGTATTGGCTAGGTAATGAGCGGTGCCTGGTGTCCTCCAGACATGACGCTTGCCATTCAGGCCAAAGAGTTCAACCTTTGTTTCATCAGATCAGAGAATTTTGTTTCTCATGGTCTGAGAGTCGCTCAGGTGCCTTTTGGCAAACTCCAGACGGGCTGTCAAGTGCCTTTTACTGAGGAGTGCCTTCCGTCTGGCCTCTCTACCATACAGGCCTGATTGGTGGAGTGCTGCAGAGATGATTGTTCTTCTAGAAGGTGCTCTTCTCTCCACAGAGAAATGCTGAAGCTTTGTCAGAGTGACCATCAGGTTCTTGGTCACATCCCTAACTAAGGCCCTTTTCCCCTGATCACTCAGTTTGGCCAGGCAACCCACTTTAGGAAAAGCCCTGGTAGTTCCAAACATCTTCCATTTACAGATGATGGAGGCCACTGTGCTCATTGGGACCTTCAAAGCTGCAGACATTTTTCAGTACCCTTCCCCAGATCTGTGCCTCAATACAATCCTGTCTTGGAGGTCTACAGACAATTCCTTGGACATTATGGCTTGGTTTGTGCTCTGACATTCACTGTTGCCTTCTTAAGGATGATCAATGGAAATAAGATGCACCTGAGCTCAATTTTGATTACAATTGTAATTTTATTACATTTGCAAAGATTTTAAATAAACTTCTTTCATGTTGTCTTTATGTGGTATTGTTTGTAGAATTCTGAGGAAAATAACAAATGTAATCAATTTTGGAATAAGGCTGAAACATAACAAAATGTGGAAAAAGTGAAGCGCTGTGAATACTGATGCACTGTACAGTAGTTGCCTATTGGAACAAATACTTTTCACATTGAAGTACCCTCAATACCCCACCATTCAGCAAGGTCCATACAGTATATTCTAAAATAGAAATATCTATAGCAGGGGTCTGCAAATTTTCTAAACAAAGGGCCAGTTTACTGTCTTTCAGACTTTAGGGGGGCAGACTGTGGCCATTGGGAGTAGAAATTGTCTTGGCGTCAGTGCGAGTAAATCTTTCATATTAGGGGGAGGAATAGTGTCCCATCATTGGTGTCATTTGGAGGAATAGTGTCCCATCTTTGGTGTCAGTGGGAGGAGTAATACCCCATCATTGGTATCAGAGGGAGAAATGGTGTCCCATCATTTGTATTAGTGGGGGGAATAATGTCCTATCATTGGTGTCAGTGGGAGGAATAGTGCCCCATTCATTGTTGGTTTCAATGGGAGGAATAGTGCCCCATTGTTGTCACCCCCAGGATTTATGCCCATTGTTGGTGTCGGTGGGATGAAAAGTACTCCAGACGTCTGAATAAATTCCGGCAAAGTTCATGCAGTTTGGAGACTACTGGCCCACAGCATAAACTGATATTGAAGTGCAAAGATCATTCTATCTTTTATGGTTTTGTGGAATTGTACAGCCCAACCCTCTGATTTTTATGTCATTTTACTCAAGTTAGCATAGGTTAAGTTAGGATAGGTTAAGTCTGTATGTTATTGGTAGCAACGGATAAGTCTTAGAAATCCTTTTATTCTGTTTCTCCTTTAACCACTTCAGCCCCGGAAAAATTGGCTGCTCAATGACCAGGCCATTTTTTGCAATACCCCACTGCGTTGCTTTAACTGACAATTGTGCGGTCGTGCAACGTTGTACCCAAACAAAATTTACATCATTTTTTCCCACAAATAGAGGTTTATTTTTTTTTATTTTTTTTCTCAGTTTAGGCCAATATGTATTCTTCTACATATTTTTGGTAATAAAAACATTTTGCACAAAAGTTGTAGCGTCTACAAAATAGGGGATAGATTTATGACTTTTTAATAATTTTTTTTTTACTAGTAATGGCAATGATTTTTTTAATTGCGACATTATGGCGGACATATCGGACACTTTTGACACATTTTTGGGACCATTGGCAGTGATTGGTGCTATAAAAATGCACTGATTACTGTAAAAATTTCACTGGCAGGGAAGGGGTTAACACTAGGGGGGGCAATCAAGGAATGAACTGTGTTCCCAGCTTGTGGGAACTCATGATCTCTCTCTTTCAGAACTGGTGTGTGTGTGTGTGTGTGTACACATCCCTGTTCTGCCTCTCGTGCCCGCAGGCATCACGACCGCCGGTCACGAGCATAGGCACCCCCGCTGTGCCAATTTACAGCACCTTCTATCCCACTTAAAGGGACCGACGTACAGCTACGACGGTTTGCGGGATCGTGCCGACCTGCCGTCGTTGCTGGTTCGGCAAGTGGCTAAAAGTAAAGCATAGAAGCCCCAGGAAAGGGGTGGCATTTATTCCCAGCTCATACTTCCATTGCTAGATACATATTTTCACCATTCCAGAACAACTAGTGAGTTTGCCACATCCCTGTGTACATAGAAAATTGGATAACCCCCCAATTGGGACTTTAAATTGACAACAACACTATGGAATATATAAAAATAATTTTATTTATACAAAATAAAAAATCTTTACTAGATTATTGCTAAAACATACATTAACATAAAACACAAATACAATAAACACAGTGTCTTGCAATAGACTATAGAAGTACACAATTAATGTGTTCTGGTAGCCAACGTCCAAGAAAAGCTTTTCCGGTACCCAACGAGTTTCAGCTTCAAAAGACCTTTCATCAGGGGTATTTATATAGGCGGATTTGGATTCTAATAAATAACAAAAAAATAGATCATGGCATAGTTTATAATGCAGAACATCATATTGACAGGTATAGTGAGCACAGTGCATCCCTGGTTCAGAAAGGCAACCTACCAAGGTATGGTGAATGGTACAGCGACCAAGTACACAGAATATTCAGGCAAGAAGAGAATTATCATTGTCATTGGATGGTGTATATGGAGGTCTAGTTCAACCTCCAGATTGGGAGTGTCATGGCCCACAGGCAATAGCATGTCACCAGGATAGGATCTGGCAGATTAGTATTACCGCCCCCCTTCTTTTGACTGTTCGTTCCCTTTTCAGCTCCTGTTCCTAGCTGTACATCCTCTTGCCTGAGGGACTGGCGAAATGCTATTCCCTGTGGGCCATGACACTCCCAATCTGGAGGTTGAACTAGACCTCCATATACACCATCCACTGACCGCGATAATTCTCTTCTTGTCTGAA
This sequence comes from Rana temporaria, assembly GCF_905171775.1. NCBI lineage: Eukaryota > Metazoa > Chordata > Amphibia > Anura > Ranidae > Rana > Rana temporaria. Next base: position 120,837,182 of record NC_053497.1, read on the forward strand.
TATTCTGTGTACTTGATCGCTGTACCAGTCACCATACATTGGTAGGTTGCCTTTCTGAACCTGGAAAGCACTGTGCTCCCTATACTTGTCAATATGATGTTCTGCATTATAAACAATGCCATGATCTATTTTTTATTTACTAGAATCCAAATCCTCCTATATAAATACCTTTTGATGAAAGGTCTTTGAACCTGAAACGCGTTGTGTGCCGGAAAGCTTTTTTTGGACGTTGGCTACCAGAAAGTATTTTCAGATACTGGAGACAAACTACTTAATATACATACTTCTATATTCTATTGCAAGACATTGGGGTTGATTTACTAAAGACAAATCTACTGTGCACCACAAGTGCACTTGGAAGTGCAGTCGCTTTAGATCTGATAGGAAGAGCTGAAACGGGGGAAGCTCTGCTGATTTTATCATCCAATGATGTGCAAGCAAAAATGCTGTTTTTGTATTTCCCTCAGATCTACAGCGACTGCACTTCCAAGTGCACTTGTGGTGCAAAGTGGATTTGCCTTTAGTAAAAAAAAAGTAAAAAAAAGTTGCCTTTAGTAAAAAAAAAAAAACACTGTGTTTTATGTCAATGTATGTTTTAGCAGTCATCTTGTGATGATTTATTTATTTTGTATAAATAAAATAATTATTATATATTCCATAGTGTTGTTGCCAATTTAAAGTCCCATTGCTGGTATTTGCAGTTACATCCTGGTGCCTGGAGCTCAGATCCGGATTGACGATTAACTGCTGAACACGCAGTGACTGCCTTGAAGAGGCACTCTGCCAGACAGGTGAGAGAGCAGAAAGTTGTGTTTCTTAAAGTGGAGTTCCACCCATAAATATAACATTACATCAGTAGTTTTAAAAAAATGTCATTAGTCCTTTACGAAAACTTTTTTTTTTTTTAGATGCCTTCAAAGTGTTGTTGCTAGGCAGAATAGTTAATCGTCCCACTTCCTGCACCTAGGTGCCTAAGCTTCCTAACCTACACCACACAGACTCCTGGGAATGTAGTGGGTGTAACTTTCCAGGAGTCTGTGCACTCCCCAGTCTCAAAGAATCATGTGACTTGGACAGCACAGGTGCTGAAACCTGATCTGACACTGCTCGTGCAGCACTGAGCATGTGTGAGATTTGCAAGGCTGAAATCCAGGAAGTCATACAGTCTGGCTTCATGATGCCCACACTTAAGATGGCCACAGTCAATTTCTATTTTATAAAGTGTCTAAATGCTGTAACAACCTAACAAAACGGACCTTAGTTTACAGACTAACTTTACTAGAATACATTAAGCTTGTGTATTACAGGGGTATTTATATTTAAAAAGTGAAATTGTGGCCGGAACTCCGCTTTAAGCCTGGTACACACAGGAAAAAAACACTGATGGATTGTTGTACTAACACAAGTGATGTTAGTACAGCAATATCCCCTGTTGTGCTTATTGTGTTCTGACAGGACTCCCTCAACCAAACACACCAGAACACCCCAAACTCCCCCAGATGGACAGAAAAAGATGTGAAATGTGGCAGGGAGATAACACTATTGGAGCATCCGGGACAAGAAAGAAGTCAGGGCTAATTTGGCCCACCAAGCTCCACTAAAATATCACTTTTGGGTGAACTGATGCTTAAAGTGGTTGTAAACCTGAGGCCTCGTACACACGACCAAGAATCTCGTCGTAAAAGAAACGTTGTTTTCCTCGATGAGGTTCTTGTCAGGCTTGTCGAAAATCTTGTCAAGCTTTCTTTGCGTACACACTGTCAAGACAAAATCTCGTCGTTCTCAAACGCGGTGACGTACAACACGTACGACGGCACTATAAAGGGGGAAGTTCAAATCCACTGGCGCCACCCTTGGGGCTGCTTTTGCTAATCTCATGTTACCGCGTGTTAAGTAAAAGTTTGGTGAGAGACGATTCGCGCTTTGCAGTCTGTTACAGCGTGACGAATGTGCTATCTCCATTACGAACGCTACTTTTACCGAAGGTGCGCTCCCGTCTCATACTTTATTCTGAGCATGCGCGGGTTTCTAAGCATACACACGAACGTGTTTCTCGTCGAAAACCAGCCCGACCAAGAAATTGAGACTTTTTTCGAGATCCACGACAGTTTTATCGACGAAAAACATACACACAACCGTTTTCCTCTGCAAAGAAGCTCTGCCGCCAAGTTTCTTGATGGATATTGCAGAGGAAAACGGTTGTGTGTACGAGGCCTCAGACATGAAATATGAACAAACATATCCCTCTATAGTGTGTACTCTCAATTAAGAGCACTAAGGCCCCATACACACTACAGTAAAACCTTGGATTGCGAGCAAAATTCGTTCCAGAAACATGCTTGTAATCCAAAGCACTTGTATATCAAAGCATTTTTTTTACAGGGTATAAAAGAGAAGAGAGGCGCCTCTAAGTGTAGCAATATGTTGTGACATGACGCTACTCTTATATCAAGGCAAAATTTATTAAAACGTTTTGCTTGTCTTACAAAACGCTCTCAAACCAAGGTTTTACTGTATTGGATTGTCTGCAGATTTTTGTCTTCATATTTACCCAAACCGTATAATATGAGGTCAGACCTTAAGAGCCCTTTCACACTGGAAACACCTATAGCGGAGCGTTAAAAGACAGCGATCTTACAGCGTTTTTACCGCGATTTCAATTCATTTCAATGCAGAGGGGCGTTTTTGGAGCGTTTTTTTCAGCGCTCAAAAGCTGCTCCAAAGATGCTGCTTGCAGGACTTTTCTCAACGCTCCTCCAGCGCAATGCCTCAGTGTGAAAGGGTCCATTGAGATGCATGGGGAGCGTTTTATGAGCGCTATTTTTACCACGAAAACGCGGCAAAAACGCACCAGTGTGAAAGGGCTCTAAGAGTTTCAGTTTGTATGCAATCTGACAGGCCCTTGCACTACATGGTTTTGGTAAATCTACAGAAAATCTAATAGTGTGTATGGGGTCTTAATGTCACTTTTGTCTGCTGCTTTGTTTCTTTGCTACTGTGTTTCCCCGAAAATAAGCCCAGGTCTTATATTAATTTAGGCAGCAAAAGACACAGTAGGGCTTATTTTCGGGGTAGGTCTTACCATGTAATGTGCTGTCTTCTCTCCCCCTCTTGCTCCCTGCCTGACAGGAATCCCCAGTGTGAACTGAATTAAAATGCTTGTAAAATCCTATAATCTACCCTATTACCGTAGTATATAATGTACATTGTGTGTTTGCCACTCTGCGCTTCTGTGATGCGCCAGAGCTCTCTTGCCCGCAATTATATTGCAGAAACACAAACATTGTACATTATAAACTACTGTAATAGAATGGATTATAGGATTTTACAAGCATTTTAAACTAGGGCTTATTTTCAGGGTAGGGTTTATATTGCAGCCCTCCTGGAAAATAATGCTAGGTCTTATTTTCGGGGAAACACGGTATTAGCATGCGTCACCTCTGACATGTTTTCTTGACACCAAGAAAATAAAAAAAAAGGTTTTAGGGGAGGGATCTCTAGGTGATTGATGGTCTCGTCTCTGTTCGTGTGTGTGTGTATCAGTCCTTTCCCTCCAATTGCAGAGCTCAGTGAGGAAAGCTCTGAGAGGTAGAGTGTGAATTCCGCCCACTTTTTTTTCCCTGAGAACTCAGACATGCTTTGGACTTTGAACAGATGTAGGGAAGGTCTTGGATAAATAGGTACAACTTATGGAGGAGGATTTGTATTGTGTCCCTGTACCACATGAGGCCAGTCACTTCACTGGGTATATAACAAACAAAAAAATGTTGGGGTTTTACATTGGATGGGGGGAGTACAAGGATGCCTGGTACATCTAATGGAAGGTTCTCTTCAAATGGCAACTGCAGTTCATTCTCCCTTCATTTTTTATAAATGATTGCTGAATCAAAAGAAAAGCTGTGCATAATATGGAGGAGATAACATGGAGGAGATAACATGGCAGGGCACTTCCTGAACAGATGGTTGCAGAACAGGAGCAGGAAGTTCAAGAGGGCAAAGTTCTGTGGACACAGTTTGTGTGTTTTACAACAGGCAAACTCTTAGGAACTCTGTGAGTCATTTACAACAGTGGTTCTCAAGTACCCCCCTAACAGGCCATGGTTTCAGGTTTTCCTTTACTTTGCACAGCTGCTTTTAAATCAATATCGATGACAGTGTATTGATGATAAGAGCTATTTTATCTAAGGGAAGTTCCCAAAACATGGCCCATTGGGGGTACTTGGTGGTCGGTCTTGTAATCCAGTGGTTCTCAACCTCCATCCTCGAGTACAGCACAACCTTTCAGGATATCTTCTTTACCAGGTCAGACGTCTAGGCCATTATATTCACTTTGGTACATTCCGATGCTACCCACAGATCGGGAGGCCAATGATTTACCAAAACAGCACCAGGATGAAGGTCTAGGACAGTGATGGCGAACCTTGGCACCCCAGATGTTTTGGAACTACATTTCCCATGATGCTTATGCACTCTGCAGTGTAGTTGAGCATCATGGGAAATGTAGTTCCAAAACATCTGGGGTGCCAAGGTTCGCCATCACTGGTCTAGGAGCTTACACCTTTATCCCTTTCACTGCAGAGCCAATATATTTTACCAGGGCGGTAACGTGGGGGAACTCTGTTCCAGGCACCTCCAGCACTAAATCAATGTAATGACAAGATTTTTTGGGGTGTGATGAAGGGTCGATTGATGCTGGGGGGGGGGGGGGGATCTACTGTCACAGGGGCATCTGTTGTTGGGACCCCCGATATCTCTCCTTTGAGACAGACTGGGGAATCTGTGTCCGCAGCCTCTTTCTCTATTGCGAATGGGCAGAAGATAGCAGCTCCTGTCCATTCATAAACTGAGCAGAGTAAATACACACAGGTTACTCTGCTCAGTTTTCACAGGAGCGATCTCGCTAACTGTGCCCCAATTCAGAAAAGGCAGGGGCCAGCAAGTACACACATCTAAATGCATGCATATGAGTGTACATTTATTTTACTGGCCACAATAAATTAATATTCGAGCCAATAGAATGAGTTTGTGCTCATAAATGTCACATACGTGCATACACACAAGATTAAATACATTCTTTCTGAGACCGTAAAGTGATAATAGTAGAAAGAAATGTTTGGACAGCCGCACTCTGGAAAAACCTTCTCGGTTGCCTTTTATTGATAAAAGTATTCAAACACCACAGCAAAGACAGGGGCATACAGCTGACATTTCGCACTACAATCAGCGCTTACTCATAGCTAGAGTAAGCACTGATTGTAGTGCGAAGCGTCAGCTGTATGCCCCTGTCTTTGCTGTGATGTTTGAAAACTTTTATCAATAAAAGGCAACCAAGAAGGTTTTTCCAGAGTGCGGCTGTCCAAACATTTCTTTCTACTATTGCTTTGTGCATTGCCGGCACCTGGGTTTCTCTGAGAGGATACAGATTCATCCACATACCCTATTGGAGCGGTGACTCTTCTGCCTTAAAGTGATACTAAAGGTTTGTTTAAAAACAGAGTGGCCCTGATCCTTCATCGAGTGCCCCCAAAGAGACCGCATTTCATGGGGGCACTTGTGCAGGTGCGCTCCCGAGTTTTGCTGCTGCGTTCAATGACAGACAGCAGGACTTGACCCCGCCTCCCGCTCACTGGATTTGATTGACAGCAGGAGCCAATGGGTCCTGCTGCTATCAATCTATACAATGAGAACAGACAGTGTGTGGAGCTTCTGTGCTCATTCTTGTAACTGTAACAATTGGGTTTGTGTAAGTAAAAAGGGTGGGGCCTGCTGCAGCACGGATGGTTTTTCACCTTAAAGGGGTGGTTCACCCTAAAAACTACTTTTTTTTTATTACAATGGCCCCCCACATTACACTACGATTAAGGCTATTATTTTTTTTAAAGCTGTACATACCTTTGTACAGCATATTCACCCGTTGCGAGTCCCGCGGGAGTGGGCGTTCCTCGCATGTCTGTGATTGACATTTTGACCAAAAACGAGCTCCCCCGTCACGTAAGCCGCGTCACGATTGGCGAAAGGAGCCGAACGGCGATGCGCAGTATAGCGCCGACTCGCCGTTCGGCTCCTTTCGCCAACCGTGATGCGGCTTACGCGACGGGGGGAGCTCGTTTTTGGTCAAAATGTCAATCAGACATGTGAGGAACGCCCACTCCCGCGGGACTCGCAACGGGTGAATATGCTGTACAAGGGTATGTACAGCATCAAAAAAATAATAATAGCCTTAATCGTAGTGTAATGTGGGGGGCCATTGTAATAAGAAAAAAGTTTTTAGGGTGAACCACCCCTTTAATGCATTAAAGTTGGAAAACACTGAGACTTTACAACCCCCTTTAAGCTGAACTCAAGGCAGGTATAGAATACACAAAGTAATGGTAATGCAGCTCTGTATCATTTAATACATCCTTAAAACTGCTTTCTTTAAAAAAAAAAAAGTTTAAGTTGCTGAATTTGGCCTGGTATCGGCCACTTGTGGTCCCAGTACAGTAGTGATGGAGTGTGAAAGGAAGAAGGAAGGAGCACGTGGAACCAGTGTGAAAGGAAGAAGGAAGGAGCACGTGGAACCAATCTGTTAATGTGCTGACAAGGAGCATGCTCATAGGAGGAGAGAGAGCAGAGAGATAGATAATAAGCTTATCACTGTCCAGTCACAGGCTGGGGTGGATCCAGTATGATCTGACTTCAGACAAAGTTGGTGATCATCAGATTTAGGACAACTGGTGGCAGTTCTGTCAGAAACCTCTAGATTCAATGTGAATATTTTCTGTGTCAATATGCCAAATGCTTACTTTATCATTTTTAACAGCTATTTATTTTATGTTGTTATTTTTGCTTTAACAAATCTAAATAATGTGAGAGCCTCCCAAAACATTTTGATTTATTTGTATGCAGTCAGGTAGGCCTTGCACTATAAAGTTGTTAGTAAATCTAAAGAAAATTGTACAGTCAGAATGATGACTTCTATGCAAAAATGACAGAATACAGTATTTGAATGTTCCTTTAAACCCACCTTGTCATTATCCTTAAAGTGATCCTCCAAAAATACAGTGATATGTCGCGTACACACGGTCGGAATTTCCGACAACAAATGTTCGTTGGGAGCTTGTTGTCGGAAAATCCCACCGTGTGTATGCTCCATCGGACATTTGCTGTTGGAATTTCCGACAACAAAATGTTTGGGAGCTGGTTCTCAATTTCTGGTCGGAAATTTCATTCGTCTGTGTGCAATTCTGACGCACAAAAATCATTAAACTTCATTTTTCACGCCTTGTCGTACGTGACCACGTTCTTGACTTCGGAATTTCCAACATTTGCGTGACCGTGTGTATGCAAGACAAGTTTGAGCCAACATTCCGTCTGAAAAAAATCCACGGTTTTGTTGTAGGACTGTCCGATCGTGTATACGTGGCAAAAAGAGTCCACTTCCGACTGTATAGAGTTAGGATTTTGAGATTGTCCAAAATGAGAAAGCCAGTGAGAAGTTTTGTAAGAATGAAGTTACTATCAATACAATAAATCTGTATTGAATAATGCCGGCCATAGATGGAGCGAATCCCCCATTTAATGCAGTCGGTGTTGATTGGGGGGGGGGGGGGGGGTTGGGTATCCGTCCCATGGAGCCATTGTGTCCCCCACCTGGAGAACAGTGATTATAGCTAGCGGGTATAATAGCCTCTAGCTCTAATTGCATGTAAAATCCAACAGGCTGGTTGATTGATCAACTTGGGTACATTCAGGCTGGCTGTATATATATATATATATATATATATATACACACACACACGTGTATGTGTATATATATTATATACATGGTTTGAATCGCAGCTGGTCCCTGCTGAACTGGCTCAGATTTAAACAGTTTACGGCCTGTTGAGGGTGAATGTTAAGATTAGTAAATTCATTATCGTGCAGTATTATCTCAATAAACTGCCACCTTCTTGACTCAAAATTACAGTGCAGAGCTTGCCAAGCAGGGTTACAGATGTATAAATATACCTCACCTGTAGGACTAAGGCAGTGCCCTTGAGGAGTCAGAAAAGTATATATGTATTTGTTACTTTCCCAAATTGCCTGATTAAAATGTTTTGTTTCTCTCCCAAAAGGTGAAAATTAACTTTCGTTGTACAGGAATATACAACAAATGATAAACAAGGCATCGCTATGGCAGACACCACAAAGCTGGATCCAGACTATGAGTGCCCCATTTGCTGGAACCCTTACAATAACACCTTCCGCATTCCCAAACTCTTAACATGTCACCATTCCTTTTGTTTGGAGTGCCTGGCCCGTCTGAGCTTTGCCACTCATATTCACAACCGGCTGCAATGCCCACTGTGTCGCCAAACCACAGCTCTCCATTTAGATCAGACGGTTACGAACTTACCCAACAACACCACCATACTGGGCCAGCTTAAGCTAGAGCCAGAGAGAAATGGACTATGTGCTAGAGACTCTCGGAGGCTAAATTTCTTCCAACGGCCACCCTCCGTCTATACCCTCAACATGGGTCATGACACGGGGTCCATAGACGAAACTTACCAGACGGACCTCCAGCCCACATTAACCACTATTCCCTCAGATGAATCTACCTGGCAGTGTTTGCACAACCCTCAGTTCCGGATGTTTTCTTACCTCATGATTACTATGCTGGTGGTGAGCTTGCTTCTAATATTTTCCATATTCTGGACCCGCAAGATGTTTTTGGGACCAGGCTGACGCAAATCAGCGGCATGATGATACTAATGTCACAACACACCCCTACTGCTATCCAGCTACAGCCTGCGTGGATTGACAATGTGGACTTTCCATCTGAACAAGTTGAAAAAACAAAAAAAAAAAAAAAATCACAGGACAAGAAACATAATGGGATGCTACTTTCAACTGCCGATGCGTCCCCATGGTTGTACTGTTAAAATGGACATTAAATGAATGTTAAGCTATACTTAAACCTGTACAAGGATAAAAAAAAATTGTCTCCTGCATCTCCATGTGGGGCTAGTTAGTGATTGGTGGTGGAGGAGTATCAGTGAGTGCCTCTGTACATGGACCTACCGCCCCCAGAGTCAGCGGAGTAAAAAGTAAAAGCGATAGATAAAATATAGGTTTACTTTTAAGCCCCTGCTGCTGCCTACAAAAAAATATAAAGCAGTGAAACTTAAATGGATTGTCTGTTTCTGACCTGCCTAATTCTTGGAGACCTCTGGACCCTGGCTGCAGGTTCTATATAAAGGAAGCGTCGATATAATACCTGTGCCTAAGCAGCCAATCAGTCATTTTGTCTCATACAGAAGCCACCACTGGCTAGTCCCCATCATCTGCTGGGTTCAGTATCTTCACCCATTTTGATTGGTCAGTCTGGGATTGCACAACTACAGCTCATGTGCAAAAAAGTTAATTCAACACTTGGCACTTACCGAGATTGTATAGTGAGCTGCATCTGTACAATTCACAAGCAGAAAGGTGAAAGTCCTTTATTTCAGAAGAGACAAAGAGGGCAAATGACTAAAGCTGCCCCTAGATGGATCAAAATGTGGCCAGTTCAGCAGAGATTGTATGAATTTCCATGTGTGCCCGTCCCTGTTCCACAGACATTGATCTTTAGAAAACTTTAGTTAATCGGGGGCTACAGCCACTGATTAGTGTATTTTGACAGTGGAGAATCCCACTGTCAGAATATGTTGTCCTTGCAGGATTTCTCCAATTTACAAGCTGACCTCAATGCTCTGTCTAATTGGGCGACTAAGTGGCAGATGAGGTTTAATGTTGATAAATGTAAAGTTATGCACTTAGGCCCAGATTCTGAAAGGACTTACGACAGTGCAGCGCCATGTACGCCGTCGTAAGTCCTAATCCGAGCCGTCGTATCTATGCGCCTGATTCTTAGAATCAGTTACGCATAGATATCCATTAGATCCGACAGGCGTAAGTCTCTTACGCCGTCGGATCGTAACTGCATTTTCCCGCTGGCCGCTAGGGGCGTGTAAGCTGATTTACACGTCAAAATATGTAAATCAGCTAGATACTTGAATTCACGAACGTACGCCTGGCCGACGCAGTAAAGTTACGACGTTTACATTAGGCTTTTCCCGGCATATAGTTGCCCCTGCTATATGAGGCATAAGTGCGCCGTAACAATGTTAAGTATGGCAGTCGTTCCCACGTCGAAATTTGAAAAAGTTACGTTGTTTGCGTAAGTCGTCTGTGAATGGGGCTGGACGTCGAAACCAATGACGTCCTTGCGGCGTACTTTGGAGCAATGCACACTGGGAAATTCCACGGACGGCGCATGCGCCGTTCGGGAAAAATGTCAATCACGTCGGGTCACAGTATATTTACATAAAACACGCCCCCCTGATCCAAATTTTAATTAGGCCCTGCCTATGTATGTCTCTTCTGCAGAAAACAAAACCTTCCTGTTTGCAAATTGTATATATTTTTTGTCTTGCATTTCTGCTTTAAATACATTTTAACCTAATTTCCTAAAAAATAAATAAAAAGTCTGTAAACTTTTGGCCAATTTTGCTTCAGTAGTCAAATCTATTCACATTTCAAATAATTCTATATATTCCTTCAGTAATTATAACTGGATTTGTTGCAAGAGAGGCACCCAGTCTTCTTTTTAAAAAATAAAAATGTTTTTGCCAAAACGACCTCATGTGGTATATTCCACAGCTTAACCACTCTTACAGCAAAGAACCCCTTCCTACACAGATGCATTGTCCTTACTACAGTAGCTGGAATAAAAAGTTAATTTGCACAACAGCTTTCAATATTATTTAAATATGTAAACGGCATCTTTTTTCTATACTAGCAGACCCAGGATTTCTAACCTTTTACTATAAGACCTCATGAAGAAGATGTGAAAGGCTTACTTAAAAGTCTCCTTTCTAATCTCTCTCATCAGAAATCTAGAACAATAATTCCAGGAAACGATGCTAAAAACAAAAGTCCACCCTAATCAGAGTTCTTTGAAATCCACTGCGAGGTGGATGGAGAAACCCTTGCAGCTTCATCATTGTATTCTGAAAGCAAGGACTCCCCCACTGTCAAAATATAATGATTAGCGCTGTAGCCGATTGGCTGTATGCACTGACTGAACAAACATTTACCATCAGTTCCATTTGAGAGGAGTTAATCATTAGATCAACTCCTTGAATAAGAACGATCAGAGATGGATTGTAATTTGGGGTATGGTGATGGAGAAGTTAGGAGGACTTAGCTGGGACCCCCCCCCCCCCAGAAAGTTGGCAGGTGGTCATAAAATGGACACCATAGTAAATGCTCAGCTGAGTGTTATGACATTTGTTTCAGTGGAAATATTTAGTGATCAGAAAGTGGCATTATGTACAATAACTGACAGAACATCAAAAGTCACCTGTCCTTAAAGTGAACTTGTCATGAAACAATTATGGTGTCTGCACCCCTCACTAAAAAAAAACGGGTGGTTAAGGGGTTAGAGCATCAGGTCATTTTACATTGCCGTTTCCATAACCATTGGGGAGATTTTGTCTTACTCACTGGGGTAGGAAATAAACAATATCTCTCTAATGGGGCACGGACAGTAATAAAACTTTTCTTGGTGGGGAAGAGTTTAAATGTCTAAGTTTTCATTGCTGTCTGTAGTGCTATTGGGGATAACGCTTTACTTCCTGTCATTATGACTAGGGTTGTCCCGATACCGATACTAGTATCGGGACCGATTCCGAGTATTTGCGGGAGTACTCGGGAGTACAGTTCACCCTTTGCTCGGGTGAACTGTCCAATTCCGAGCAAGGGGGAGTGTCTGTACGCAGCGCGGCGCCAATCATTACACTCCCCGCGCGTGTTAAACAGTCGGCGGATGCAGGTAAGGGGGATATGGGGGGAGACAATGGCTGGATATGGGGGAAGACAAAGGCTGGATATGGGGGGAGACAATGGCTGGATATGGGGGGAGACAATGGCTGGATATGGGGGGAGACAATGGCTGGATATGGGGGGAGACAATGGCTGGATATGGGGGGAGACAAGGCTGCATATGGGGGGAGACAGTGGCTGGATAATGGGGGGGGGGCATGGCTGCATATGGAGACACATTTAAAAAAAAAAGTATCGGTATTCGGTACCGGCGACTACTTAAAAAAAAGTATCGGTACTCATACTCAGTCCTAAAAAAGTGGTATCGGGACAACCCTAATTATGACCAAACAAGGAAGAGAAGTTAAATCTACCGCACAACAAAAAAGGGATTTTTATAACAGCTTACCTGTAAAATCCTTTTCTTGGAGTACATCACGGGACACAGAGCTGCATATTCATTACTATGTGGGTTATAGAGTCTACCTTCAGGTGATGGACACTGGTGTAATCAATTAAACAGGAAGTTCCCTCCCTATATAACCCCTCCCCTACTGGGAGTTCCTCAGTTTTTGTAGCAAAGCAATAAGTGTCCCAATATCCCCAAACAAGAGGGGTGGGAGCTCTGTGTCCCGTGATGTACTCCAAGAAAAGGATTTTACAGGTAAGCTGTTATAAAAATCCCTTTTTCTTTATCGTACATCACGGGACACAGAGCTGCATATTCATTACTATGTGGGATGTCCCAAAGCAATGCTTACTGAGGGGAGGGAGACACCAACAACGCAGACCGCCATCAGACGTGAGGACCTATAATGCTGCCTGCAGCATACTGCGCCAAAAAGCTGCATCCTCTTGCCGTCTTATGTTCACCTGATAGGATTTAGTGAACGTAAGCACAGATGACCAAGTTGCGGCCTTGAAAATCTGCGTCATAAAGGCTTGGAAATGCATTGCGCATAAAGCGCTTACCATCCTGGTAGGGAACACCCCCACAAAAAAACAGGGGGAATCCTACTCTAACCACAAGCCTGAATAATAACCTGATGAATCAACCTTAAAAACAGTTGATTTTAGACGCTGCCTGCCCTTTCCTGGGGCCTCCTGGTAGCGCAACAACATCAGTTTTCCGTATCCGAGCAGCCGCTTCAGATAGGCCTAGACCCTTCTTACTCCAACGAGAGAGAGAGTGTAACCATTTTAATAGCTGACCTGAACACTGCCTGCCCATCTAGGGTCTTCTGGCAGCCCAATAAAAACGTCAGCTTTCTATATCTGAAACCTTCAGATAGGTATTTAACTGCTCTCATCTCAATTGAGAGAAAAGCAATAACCTTTCCTTCCGTGAAACAAGGTTTTGAAAAAAGGGAAGGTAAGAATATCTAGATTCAAATGAATACTAGATCCTTCTAGTAAATAAGGTTGGGTGAGGATGAAAATCACTCTACTTGTAAGAATAATCGAGTATGGCTCTATACCAAGAAAGTTGCCAATACTGAAACTCTTGGAGGCTACCACAACCAAGAACACCAATTCCCTTGTTAAAGGATGAAGGGAAATATGGTGCATCGGCCCAAGGAGCTGACCCTGTAAGCCGACAAAACTAGAGCCAATCCTCCAAGCACAAGGGCGACCCAACTGGTGGACTTATACAAGGGGTGACGTGCATAACAGCCCGGACCAAAGAGTGTGAAGTAATCGACCTTTGGAAGCAAGGCCGAGATCGGATCCTTGATATAACTTAAGGCTAGCTCCGTCTCCTTTCCAAATGTAGGAAGGCAGGAATTTTACCTTTGACAAACTTCCACGGATGCCACCATCTGGTTTCACACCAGGAACCTGGGCCTTCCAGACCGTAGGCTATCTGGTCCTGGAGGTCAGCTCTCTTGTATGAATCAAGGGAATTGCCGCTGATTCTGAAAGCCCCGATCCTCGAGAATGTGGTCTATAATAGCCAGACCATTAATTCACCTGTTGCAAGGCAGAATGTAATACCCCCTGCAAAGTAGGCCTGGACAAGATGTAAGGGACTGTGGGTCCTCTACTACCACCCTTACTGTTCCTGCACCGAGAGGTCGTCAGGGTTATGCCGGAGTAATCAGGCCAGCTTCCGTTCTCCTTTAAATGTTGCATAGAAGCCACAAAAGTCGCGGCACTGGGGGGAGAGACACAACCAGTGACAACTGGTCCCCCCCCCTCGGATTAAAAACACATCTGCCCCGCATGCGGGTGGATCCTTTATCCTTGACCCCAAGCTGTTCAATCTCTTGTTGAGCCTGGACGACAATACATCTTATGTACAGGGTACTATTTCTGTGACATTTGGTCAGGAAAACAGTCGGGGTGTAGAGGTCATTCTCCCGGAGACACTTGTTGACGGCTCCAGCGAATCGTCTGCCAATTCTGCATTTCATGAAATGACGAATGCCAATAGGCAAGGCACAAGCTCCTCCTTGGTAAATTAAGTAAATCACTAGTATGGCATAGTCTGATTGTACTCTGACAGAACCAACCTGCCACCTGAACGTTCAGGCCCCTAAGCCAGATGCTCCATCGGTAGCTCTAGCTGACAGATAAGGCTCCCTTGGAGCTTGACTACTTCCCCTGGGCCATGGTCTCTTCCTGACCTGGCAAACCCTTTTAGTTAAAAATCACCAAGAGGAATTCCAGCATATCTCTGGGACCGGGTTCTTTGGATAATGCTAGGTCAAGATCCACTCTTTCTAGGCCGACAAAATATTGTTTATAACAGCCCTGAATAAAAGTTAGTATAGGGAACTGTCTTGAATGAAGCCAGCATCTTCCCTAGTGCCTTAATCAAAAGGCCAAAAGTAAGGAACTGTTCCTTGCCGTGACCACATAGACCAGTTTTCTTATAGCGATGGTCTTGTCTGAGGCCAAAAAAAAAACCTCTCCTTTTTGGACTGTGCCAAACATACCCAGCTTCTTGTCAAATGAAAGAATGTATCTTTAGAGTTCCAGATACTTGACCATGCTGGACACCCTTAGGTCCAGCCATGCTACTGACTGACCCATCAGCAGGAGTTTGCTTCGGTATGCCATTACTGCTATACCCTGGGCCTACAGACCTGCTAGAGGCGGGCCCTAGCACCCTGACAACTCAGACACAGAGGCTAACCCAAAAGGGCAAGACCACCAACTGGAGATAGTGCTGTTCCCCTGCGAAACGCAGACAACCTCTGCAGACCCAAGTAAATAAACACATATGCAACTGGCTCCCCATGTGTGTATGTGGCAAGTGTTAAAGCCATATGCCTCAATGGAAGTGTGTGTACATGGCAGCGTGTGTTCCTGGAAGCATGAATTCATATAAATATGTTTTAAGAAAAACATGCATATAGCATGTGTGCTCTGGAACAAGCATCTTGCAAGCAAGCATGCGATATAAACGTGTTATGCAACAATGTGCAACATGAACCCATGCAGACACGTATTTCTATGCAAACACAAGGAATCCTGTATTGCTTAATTAGGCCGCCATGTACAACTTTAAAGTAATCATGCATCCTTATGCGATTCAGCATCTTCCATGCGATCAACATCTTATGCATTTTAAGCACTACTGTGCGGACAAGAACCCTTGTGAGACCAAGGACTCTTGTGTGACCAAGCACCCCTGTGCGATCCAGCATCCTTATGCACTCAAGCATCTTAATGCGACTTTAGGCATTTCTGTGAAACAAGCCTCTCTATGTGATCAAGTATCCTTGGGTAATCCAGGACGCTGTTGATCCGACAACCATGTGTGATCCAGCTTATTTTTGCATTCAAGCATCTTTAAGCGATCTTTAGGCATTCTTGTAGAAACAAGCCTCTCTGTGCGACCAAAATATCCTCGAGTAATCAAGGACTTGGGTGATCGGGTAATCATGTGTGATTCAGCATTTTTATGCCTTCAAGCCTCTTTATGCGATTCTAGGCATTTCTGTGGAAACAAGCCTCTTTGTGTGACCAAATATCCTTGGGGAATCAAGGGCTTGGGTGATCAGGTAATCATGTGTGATTCCAGCATTTTTATGCCTTCGAGCCTCTTTATGCGATTCTAGGCATTTCTGTGGAAACAAGCCTCTTTGTGTGACCAAATATCCTTGGGGAATCAAGGACTTGGGTGATCAGGTAATCATGTGTGATTCCAGCATTTTTATGCATACAAGCATCTTTATGCGAACTTAGGCACTTCTGTGGAAACAAGCCTCTCTGTGTGACCAAATATCCTTGGGTAATCCAGGACGCAGATGGTCAGGTAATCATGTGTGATGCAGCATCTTTTTTGCATCCAAGCAACTTTATGCGATTTTAGGCATTTCTGTGGAAACAAACCACTTCTGTGTGACCAAACATCCTTGGGTAATCAAGGATTTGGGTGATCAGGTAACCATGTGTGTGTGATCCAGCATTTTTATACATACAAACGTCTTTATGCGATTTTAGGCCTTTCTGTGGAAACAAGTCTCTCTGTGTGACCCAATATCCTTGGGTAATCCAGGACTTGAGTGATCAGGTAACTAGCATCTTTATGCACTCAAGCATTTCTATGCAACTCTAACAAACATGCAACACCATACAGACAGAAACATGTATCCTTATGCGATCCACAATAAAACATGCTTTGTTACTTGTTTTTATCCCACATGCATTCCAAACTCATGTATCTTATGCAACATGCGGACTGGTAAAAAGGAAGTTATCCTCTGTAGATGTGCGTTTCCTCAATTAAGAGACGTTAGCAATGTGTACCAGCAACTGTGCATCCCTCAGATGTGCATTTGGTTAGCCTGAAGCCGACACCAGGCTGAGGACCATATGGAGGTCTTACTAGCCACCTATAGGAAAACCTCTCTTTACACTCTAAGGAGAAGATAGAGGCTTTGGCCGAGTAGGCAGAGGGAAATTATATGCAGCATGAATCTCTGAAAAGACTGCAGGTGCAATCAGAACCTGTAGGGCTATTGATAGCTTCTCCTCGTTAGGCTGCAGCTCCTGTCTCCTGTCCTCTGACAGTGAACCTTCATCCCCAACTCTTCTACTCCCTTTGTTTAAGGATTAAAGCAGGAAAAGGGACACACCCTGCTTTTTTTTTTTTTTTTTTGCTTCTTGTGAGGATGCTGCGAACATAGCAGTTAACCTCTTGTAGAACAACAAATGTGATGCAAAAAACAAAACACATGCAGAGTGGCTGCAATGTTGGGGGAGGCTGCATTGATTGCCTGACAGGTCTGATGGCTCAATCTGTGAGCTGTCTCTACAGGGGAGAATAAGGGGCCACCAGGTTCAGGTGGCGATTCCTTTTTATATTCCTACCCCTGACCTTATTCAATGGGGAGACCAAAGTCCTAAGCTAAAAGCAGAGGAGCTTAACCCAGGTGCATCAACAGCTGAACATAGTCTGGCAGCAACAATGCCTGCTAATCTGCACAGCTAGATGCGGAGTAGGCGTCTTAGATGAATCTGTATCCAACTCACACAAGGTGCTTACATTTGTGTCCCCCTAGCTTTACAGAGCTCTGACGTCTGGGCCTTTTTGAAGAGCCCTCTCTGCGACTGCACTGAGCCGGTGAGCACGTGCGACATGGTAGAGCCTGAAGCTGAGGAAGTGGGACGCACAATAGACCAGCAAACACTTAAGCTTCCGTCTTTGGAAAGCATGGTAAGCGAAAACATCAGGCATGTCTTTTACTGCCCATAGTAGTGGAAAAACAGATAAGACGTGCAGCTACTCATGGAAGACAATGCTTTGCATAGGATTAAGGGCATTTTTTTTTTTTTTTTTTTATGTACCAGCCCCTTCAAGGGGAGATATATGGGTACTACAGCCATCCTGTCTGAACAGACATAGTGGCCCAGGCTACATGCCGGCTAGGGGAGGTATATGGGTGCCCTGAGCCATCCCGTCTCAAAAGACATTGTGGTTTACATTGCCCATGCATAAAAACATAATATAGGCGAGACCCATAGTCCCCTACAGAAGACCTACTGTCGAACCAAGTCCCGTAGGTCCCTCTCTTACCTTTCCACGCTGCAGGGTATTGCCAAGCAAGAGGCCCAATCTTCCCCCTTCACCGTGGGTATAGTCCTAGACCTTCAGGGACCGGGGTCCATGGCAGGAACACCACACCCCTGGACCTATATAGCACCCTGGCAGCAGAAAAAACATTTGGTCCTTAGAAGGCACAAAGTTCTGGAACCCAGGATCCAGCCCTCCGCAGAGAGGCATTATAGGCTAAACCTCGTTCTTCGTACCGAGGCCCGGGTACCGTCCACTTTGGCTATGAAGCACCTTGGACGGATCCGGATTTATGGAGGCTTTTTACATCCAGCATGGATCCCTCCAGTGGAGCTCCTAAGAGCACATGTTAACTCGTGACCAACACCTTAGACACTGATGAAAAAACTGAGGAACTCCCAGTAGGGGAGGGGTTATATAGGGAGGGAACTTCCTGTTTAATTGATTACACCAGTGTCCATCACCTGAAGGTAGACTCTATAACCCACATAGTAATGAATATGCAGCTCTGTGTCCCGTGATGTACGATAAAGAAATGGACGTCAATAAAAACCTCTCAGGGGTTATAACCTCTTTTCAACGCTACCCAAAATCATATATTTTGTCTACAGCTGGGCATTTTAGATGTGGCTAGTATCCTGGTTCTTATACCAATTCTATGGCTTCACTACTTTCAATAAGAATACAGCGAGTGAAGTCCTAACCTGTAGATTTTGCAACATACTCACTACTATTTGTTCCAGTGCTGAGCTAAAATGTATATGATGGCTCCACCCAAAATAAAGAATAATGGAGCGTGATAGTTCAAATGCCAATACAATACGTGATGCAGCTTACCGCCTGCCTGAATGAGAACTTCCAGTTTTTGAAGGATCCCAGCTGTTGAGATATCTGTAAAATAAACACTACCAAAAAGTAACTCGACTTTAGGAAAAATGTTTATTTTAATGTAACTTATAAAAAAAAAATGAACAAGAAGTAAAACTAAACATTTTCTGCTCCGTGGTACTGAGGTGTCTTCCATAATGAGAGATAAACACTTCTTGATGTTCCGGTACAAACTGCTTGATAAATTGTCCTTTTGTCATAAATGTCACTCCGCCGTCCACAGCTTAAAAGTTCTATCGTAGGAGCAGGTGGCAATAAGCTCGCCATCATGTGAGATGTCCACCCCCATCACCTTACCCTCGTGTCCAGCCAGGGTCTTCAATGGAGACCAGAGAGGGTGAGTCCACACCTTGGCTGTGTTATCATAGGATGCAGTCAGGAGATACTGACCATTAGTAGCTGCAAGATAAGAGAGGTGGGCTGTTTTCATGCAGACCAAGCATATTGCGCCAACAGAATATCAAGTCAAAGGCCACAATGGATTCAACACACTCAGGAAAAAATAGGATTTTTTTACTCACCATAAAATCCATTTCTCTTCCGTTCATGGACGGACACAGCAGCCTTTGATCTTAGGGTTATGCACTCTCCTGCAAGGAAGGTGCATAACCCTAAGGTCAAAGGCTGCTGTGTCCGTCCATGAACGGAAGAGAAATTAGTATAGAGTGCATTTCCTAAGACCACCCAACATACAAAGAGCATGCAGCCTGTCTGTTCACTGGGGACTTCAAGAGTGCAGCTTATTCACTAGAGCAGGGATATGCAATTAGCGGACATCCAGCTGTTGCAAAACTACAACTCCCATGAGGCATAGCAAGATTCTGACAGCCACAAGCATGACACCCAGAGGCAGAGGCATGATGGGACTTGTAGTTTTGAAACAGCTGGAGGTCCGCTAATTGCATATCCCTGCACTAGAGACATCACAGAGAATGCAGCCTATTCATTCACTAGGGACATTATCAAGACATTACAGGGGTTATTTACTAAAACTGGAACAGCTGTGCATAGTAACCAATCAGCTTCCAGGTTTTAGGCCTCATGCACACTGGACGTTAATATAACATTATAAAAAACGCCAGTAGCTTTGTAGTGATTTTTTTCAATGAATCAAAATTGTCCAAAAACGCTGGTGAGCCGGGGTTTTTGAAAGTTTATCAGCATTAATCAATGTTAGAGCGTTTTTACAGCTGAAAAACGTCTCTCAGAACCCACTCGTTTTGGGGTTTTATTACTACTCAAAAACGCCACTGCCCAAAACTGAACAGCCTAGGTGTGCATGGACACATAGAACAACATGATGGAGAGTTTAATGATTGTAGAAAAAATAAATCGTCTACTGCCAAAAACAGCTGCTGTAAAAACTTCAAAAAAAGTCCTGTGTGCATGAGGCCTTAAAGGAGTTGTAAAGGAATTTTTTTTTTTTTTTTTGCTGAAATGACTGTTTACAGGGTATAGAGACATAGGGCCAGATCCACAAAAGGGATACGCAGGCGTATCTCCTGATACGCCGTCGTATCTCTGTTTCTATCTATGCGGCTGATTCATAGAATCAGTTATGCATAGATATTCCTAAGATCCGGCAGGTGTAATAGTTTTACACTGTCGGATCTTAGGATGCAGTAAGATTCCGCGTCGGGTATGCAAATTAGCACTTACGGAGATCCACAAAGGTTTTTCCCTTCGTTTTTTTTCCGTAAGTGTTAGTTTGCCATCGCAAAATTAGGGCTGCTTTTACAAAGTGTAAACTTAGTACACCATGTAAAAGTATACCCTTCTTTCCCGCGTCGCTGTCAAATTTTTTTATTACATTTTTTTTTTCCCGCCGCAACTCTTTTTTGCCCGTCGCGATTCACAAAACTTGGCGCAACGCAAAGCACGTCGGGAAAATCGCGTCGGGAGCATGCGCAGTACGTCCGGCGCGGGAGCGCGCCCAATTTAAATGGGACTCGCCCCATTAGATTGGGCCCGTCTTGCGCCGGACAGATTTAAGTTACACAGCTGCAAATTTCTAGGTAAGTGCTTTGTGGATCGGGCACTTAGGTAGAAACTTTGCGGCGGTGTATCTTAAATCTGAATATTTAAGTTGCGCCCGCTGTACGTGGATCTGGCCCATAGTTAATAGTTAACTGATTCCTTTTAAAAATAGATAAAAATCAATTATATAATGTGAGTGCAGTTTCACTTTCGTTTTTAATCTAGTTTCATGTTTCTGTGAAGTACAGAGACACACAGAGCAGTGTTTGTTTTTAAAATTAATCTGATTGGTTCTGAGGGGTTTTAGACACACAGTAATCACACCTCCTTGATCAGGGACCACAGAGAGAAGCTCCCATGAGTTTTTTCATAAGGAGCCAGACAAGCAGGAAGTGTGGAGATCAGAGAAGGATTACAGCAACTTCAAATAAAAAATGAACAATGAGGAGATGAAACCAGGATTGCAGTAAGGTAAAGAAAGCTATTTAGCTAAAAAAAAAATCCTTTAGTGACCCTTTAATGTCAGAGCTTAACTGAACAAGCTGAAGTTAAAAGCTGACTGGCCCCCATGCACAGCTGCACCATATTTTAGTGCACCACTTTTAGTAAATCTCCCCCCTAACCGTCTATTAATTAAAAAAAATGTAATGACTGAGAATGTAGCCTATGCACTACCTGGAAACCAGTAACATCACTAATAAAGAAGTCCATTTACTAGAAGACCACTGACATCACTGAGACATTCACTAGAGTCCGGTAACATAATTGTGCAAACAGTCAATTCTATCATTAGAGACTGGTGACATCACTAAGAATGCAGCCTGTTCACTCATTGAAGATCAGTGACATCACAGAGAAAGCAGAATGTCCACTTGCTAGGAAACTGTGACATCACTTATAACCAGCTAGAGAGAATGTAAAAGTTAATACTCACGCTGGAACTTCACTCCACTGATCAAGTTCTGATGAGCAGGGATGGTATAGATACAGCGCCTCTGACGCAGATCCCACACTTTGCAGGTGTTATCACCACTGCCTGTTGCTATATGGTAACTAAAAACACAAAAAAGCTAAAACTTAGAATGTTGCAATAGATGGACTGCTCATGCTAAACATATAATCTCCTGAGATTTACCCATTAGGGGAGAAGCTGATCCCATAGATCTCTTTGAGATGACCTTCCAGGAACATGATGCAGCGACCAGTCCTCAGATCCCAAACTCGACCAAAAGAATCCAGGCCTCTAAATGGTCAAAAGGTCACAATGTTATGTGGGTAAAGAACCATGAATAAAATAAGTTGTTTTCATGAAAATAATAAACACATCACATACAATCCCCTAATTATAGTCTCCAATCCTCCCCTTCCTTAAAGGAACACTAAAGATTCATTTTTTATTAGATCAGTTGATTGCTGTAAGATAGAGCATTTAAATATCACTTACCTCGTTTTTCCTTTTGACCTCCAAAATACAGTAATCCAGGTTTGTAAATGCCATTTCCTGTCTCTCCTCTTCTTGCTTTCCACCAGCATCTGAGCCGTTTTGCATGGTGGAAAGCAGAATGTGCTCACCCCCTCCCTA
The DNA here is from genome assembly GCF_905171775.1 of Rana temporaria. Classification (NCBI taxonomy): domain Eukaryota; kingdom Metazoa; phylum Chordata; class Amphibia; order Anura; family Ranidae; genus Rana; species Rana temporaria. Next base: position 120,859,486 of record NC_053497.1, read on the forward strand.
TGACTACAGCCCTGCGTGAAGATGCTCTCTTATCCCTCACAGGCATGGAGGCTAAGCCTAATGGGAACTGTAGTTCCTTCCCATTAGGCCATGATGTAGCAAGAATGAATGCGCACCGCAAACCAGGAAGTAAGTGAGAATAATGATTCAGGAGTGACGGAGGTGAATAAAACAGCTCGATTTCAACCAGTTATAATGCAAAACATTACTTTTTACTTTATCAGCTACTGTTAGACTTTAATTTAAGAGGAAAATATTTTTGTCTTTACAACCCCTTTAAAGTGGTTTTCAATTCACAGAATGGCATTAAGTCAGCTGGTATAAGAAGATATCCCCATTACAAAAATCCTGTGCAACACTAAAATATTGGTTCTCTGGGTTCTATTAGTGTCCCTGACTCCCACAGAGCTATAGGGAACAAACTGACTGTTTGAGTAATTAGACAATCAATGCCTCCCATTCAACACGGATATAAGCAAACAGAAAAAACACAAAATCTGTAGACGGTGGGGCCTGGTCAGTTTTCACCAGCTGACAGATATTTCAGGAGGTATTTCAGGAGGTACTTATTGATCATTTAAAACTGGTACCAGTTCCTGGATCACTCTGCACCATGAATGGAATATAGATTATAGGACAAACTTCAGGAGAGTTGTCACGTGAATGTGAGACACGTGAATGTCACGTGACACTCAGACACCCATTGTATAAGGCCCTTTTCATGCGATCGGCCAGATCGGATCTGTCTGTCCGTTTTTCAGGCGGATCCGAGCGGGCCACCCATTGACGTCTATGGGCAGGCGGATGAGCTAGCGGAGTTCTTCCAACAGATCCACCCCGTGAAAAAGGGGCCTTAGTGGAAGGAACATTGTGCATTGGAGAAAATGTACTATTCTTGAAGAGCAGGAAGACTGAGAAGAGTTCATGTCAGGTCTTGCTTCTCAGGAGAGTTGAATCACAAGAGCAGACTTTCTCCCCTGATACCCTCACACAGCCACAGCATGATTCTTTCTCCTTACCCGGTTCCGGCCAGAGACCCGTCTACGTGGAAAGAAAGGTCATACACCCCTTTACTGTGTCCTTCCTGATGCAGAATCTCTTCCTGAGCTTCCAGATCCCATAAGCGCCATGAACGGTCATAGCTAAAACAATCACCAAGAAAACAAGACACTCATCATTTACAGAAGGCCAACAGTCTGTGTTATTCCTTGTGCCCTGTCCAAAATGCCAGACTGCTCACCATGTGGTCCCCAAGAAACGCCCAGATGGATGCCATGTCACTCTCGCTACCCTCACAGCGTGACCTTCAATGTCTGCAACTGGTTCATCGCTGCAAATAAATGATTAAAAACAGCAAATGGAAGACAGTTAAACACACACACAAAAAAAAAGTAAATTAAAAGCGACAGACACAGGAAACACTTCTTCTGATAGATGGGTAATAAAAAATAATAGTAATCAAAGATATGCAACGAGTACACTTTATATTGGTGGTACATTTTAAAAATTACTTTCTGGTATGGATATTTTATACAGGGTTACATTGGTACAGCTGGGAACTACATAACTATGTATATACCATACCTTCCTGATGCCACTGGAAACCGGAAATCACTATAGCAGACACCACTGACATTTGCTTCCATGTCCCTTGATGAGCAGCTGGCCTCCTGCATTCTGAACACAGGGGGTGGGACGCTCGGTACAGGAGCTTGTAAGATATTCAGGCTGATTTTCCCAAATAGTTGAGAATCTTCAGTCAATAAATTGAGTGAATATTCACTTCAATTATCCAATCCATGTGAAAAGCAAATTCCTGTGTACACATTTTGTCTGCAAGATGTATTCAAACTAGAGTTTGCTTTTCACATGAATAGATCATTTAAGTGAATATTTACGCAATTTATAAAGTAAAGATTCTCAGCTCCCCCAGTAAATCAGTCACAGAAATCTAAATTTTTAAATGTAAAAATCTCTGTATTTAAGCCTAGGTTCATATTGGAGTGATGTGTCATGCGTTTTGAGAGATCAAATCGCATGACAAGTCACAGCCTATTGACGGCAATGGCACTGTTCCAATCGGTGCAACACCAATTTTGCAGTGCGGCACCAATTTGCAAAAGTAGTTCCTGCACTACTTTTGCATATTTTAGGTGCGATTTCAATAGACATCTGTGCATGAAGCCACACAAATGTCTATTAAGTAGCACCTGAAATCGTGCTGACCTTGCTACTTTGAAATCGCACTACTTCAAGTAAAGTAGCACAATTTCAAAGTAGCACCAATGTGAACCAGGGCTTTAATACAACAAAAATACAGATGAGAAAGATTCTAGAATTGTAAAAGTCAAATAAAAAAATATGATAAGGCAAACACTACAACTCCTCCTCTAAAAACTGAAAATGCACCACAGTTTCCCTTTAAAGTGTCACCAAAGGCAAAAAAATAAATCGTTTTGGATATAGTGGAGAGGAATTATAACCCTTGTTAGGTTTTTATTGCCGTCTGTGCCTTTGTTAGGGAGATAAATCCTATTTTCCCCCATTTACCATTATCATCCAAATTAACAAGTAAAAGAAAGTCCTACATTTTGGGTTGACATTAGAACAGGAATAGAGGGGAAATCTTCCCGTGGGGACACTAGTTCTAGTGACCCTTGTAATACACAGGGATTTCCTCTCACTTACTGTTTGGCTATGGGACAGGAAGTGAAGGGAAATCTCTGCAATGGGACACAGATGGCGAAAACAAAACTAAAAGTGATAACCCCTCTTACTTTAAAAACGTGTTGTCTTTATTAACACTTAAAATATTAAATTTTGAGTGACAATCTTATATCTCAGCTTATGCAGACACCACCTGCCCCAAGATCTCAGAGAACAGTGACTGAAAAACCTTACCATTGCCTCTGCAATAAGACATCAAAAGGGCAAAGCTACCGGCAAACACCCCCCCAACCCCACCCCCAACATTACATACTCCCTTGTTCTTTGCTCCTCTGCAGCTCCAGTCAGCCACCAGGAGCTTGGAATGGAAGCCCCATGTAAACTCAGGTTGGCTCCAGTACTGTCACTGGGTTGAGGACTATCTCGCCATGCATGTGACAGCACCAGGCTAATCATCAGGCACCAGCGCTATCACTGTGAAAGGAGAGAATTCACATGCTTCTTTATAGTACTTCTATAATACTTAGAGTATTTCTCTTCACTCCTGGCAGCAAATGGATTGGCGGGGAGTTAAGAACGGGTATATAATATCCTGCTGGGGATGGGGCATTTAGGTGAACCTGCATTTGCCCTGCATGAGCAAAACACAGGTTTAATTGAAGTGGCTTTCTTTCACATATACATTCCACTAAGACACCCTTAGAAAAAAAATAAAAAATACAAAATCCCTTGAAAACATCAGCGGATATTTGCCATAACGTAATGCATTCAAAAAAAGCATAATAATCCATTCTTATCTCTGGCCTTCCTGAACAGAGCACATTAGGCCTGTTTTATAGGGAGGAGATAGTCTCTAAGTTCTAATTAAAGATGCTGATTAACTAGGAGAAGAGTATTGTTCTTGCCTCCCTCTTGTTAAGTAGTAAACCTCTTTTCTCTGAAGATATAATTATGCTGAGCTGTTGTTGTGGTGAGCCATCTCTCCAGGGGACTGAAAGTACCGCGCTCCCCCATGGTCATGCTACACGCTACTCGTTAAGAGTGCTTTTCACGTGACAGTTTGTGTGAAGAACAAATGTCCTCATCGTTTATCATTGTGATGAGTTGTTATAATAACTAGTTGGTAGTACAGAGCGGTCTCATCTATTCTACCAGTGCCACAATGTTCAGTAGCACAGAACTGGCACTAGAGTCAGCGGTGGGATGAATGAAATAATTCTCACTGAGAAATTAAAGGAAGAAAGTAATACCCCCGTTTTGGTATTTGTTGAATAGCTTCCTAACAGATGATTTTTATGTGACTGCAATAGGGAGATCATAATAGCCATGAGATTATTACCTGAACATTTACATTTTTAGAGAGCAAGTATTATACCTGCAGTGTTTACCTTCAAGGAAACCTGTAAAGGGAAAGACTTCACATCTTTCAGGTCTTATGACCATTCATTGAATCTTCCCTCTGCTGCAGAGCAGCGCCTCCCCAAAAAATCTATACATTCAACACACTTCCAGATGTGCCAATAGTATGCTTCCCCTGCTGTGCTACTTGGGTCATGCTGACAAGCCCCTATGTCACTATGGGCCTGTAACACACCTGGAAGTGTGTCAGATATAAAGATTCGTTGGGGAGGTGCAGCTCTGCAGAAGAGGGAAGATTCAATATAAGGGAACTGGAACTGAATGGTATCCGTTTTCTACTTTCAGACCGCCTACCTGTAAATATACGTATTAATTATGTCTGCAGTTGGATGCCATAACCCTGCTAGTTTTTCCCTCTGGCGGCCGGCTTTCTGATAAAAAGTGATCCCAGTGACGGATTTGCAGCAGGATCACTTTTAGAAGCGGCGGGAGAGGAATGGTGTTTGACAGGTCCTCTTTTTGGAGAGATGCGGGGTCAATAAGACCCCACACGTCTCCTCCAGGCTGAAAAGCATTAAATTGTGAAAAAAATTTCACTGATCTCATGCTTACTAGCCGCAATCGTGGCTTGGTTTACTTCCGGGTACCCAGGCGTGACGTCATCACATCACGCCCGGGCCTCCGACAGTCTTAGAGATGACTGTTGACCATCTGGGTCACCAGTCATCTCTATGCTTCCCATCCGGCGCCGGACAATTCTTTCTCCGGGCCCACGATGGCACAGGAGAGCCTGGAGAAGCACTGGATGGCCGCATGAGGGGGGGGGGGTGTCCCCTCCCACCGCCTTTAAGAACGATCAAGCGATGGAACTGCCGCTATGATCGTTCTTATCGTGCACAGAATCGCCGGCACAAAAGAATGATATCTGAATGATGCCTCTAGCTGCAAGCATCATTCAGATATCCCCCCACAAAGCCCAGGACGTCATATGATGTCCACCCAGGATGGGAGATCCCATCTGTGGACGTCATATTACAATGGGCCGTTAATGAAGTAGTTAAAGGGGACGCTAGTGTTTTTTTTCACCTTAATGCATCAAGGTAAAAAAAACTTCTGGCCCCCCCAACAACCCCCCCCCCCCCCGTTTAATTTACCTGAGCCCCGTAATTCCCTATGCAGAGACGTGCTCTCCCTCTCCTGCACCGGGCTCTTGTTTAGATAGATTGATAGCAGAGCAGCCATTGGCTCCCGCTGCTGTCAATCAAATTCAATGACGCGGGGGCTTAGTCCGGTATGCGTGTCTATGAGCGCAAATGCTTGACTTGGGAGCGCACCCGCAAGGTAACCCCCTGGGAGAGCGCTTCTCTTAGGGGGTTATCTGATGTGAAAAGGAGCCGTGAGAGCCACCGAGGGACCCCAGAAGAGGGCGATCAGGGCCACTCTGTGTAAAACAAGCTGCACAGTGGAGGCAAGTATTGCATGTTCGTTATTTAAACCACTAGGGGTCCGCACTATAGCCGAATGACAGCCACAGCGCGGACCCCAATTGCCAATGACCGCTGATCACGTGATGTGAACAAAGCTCGGTAATCACTTTTTTTTCCTCACGCAATTAGCGTTAGGAGAAAAAAAAGCCGATCAGCAGCTTAGGTTCAAGGGACATCGGTCCCGAAGAGGAAGGAGGCACATCTGCCTCATGTGTGCCAATCTGTGCGCCAAAAATTACCTGTTTGCACAATTTTATAAAATATATATATTTTTTTTTTCTAAATTCAGTCTTTTAAAAATTTTTTTTACAAAGAATATAAAAAACGCATAGGTGATCAAATACCACCAAAAGATCGATCTGTTTGTGGGAAAATAATTATAAAAATGTCATTTGGGTACAGTGTTGTATGACAGTGCAATTGTCATTCAAAGTGCATCAGCACTGAAAGCTGAAAATTTGGTCTGGGCAGGAGGGGGGTTTAAGTGCCCAGTAAGCAAGTGGTTAAATAAAAATTTTAAAACACAAAGGTTTACAATCACTAAGTGGTTCAAGTATTTTTTTATTTTTAGGCTTGCTCTTCATTACTTGTGTTAAGTCAGAGAAATTGATTCCTGCAACAGAAAAATGCTCTCAAAGTGAACCTGTAACAAGTTCACAAGCTGACTTCAGCAGCAACAAATGAACCTTTCCTTTAATCCTTCCCCACTCCGTTTACAAACAGGAGAGAGAAGAGTCCAGGGTAAACTCCAAGTGCACTTTATTTAAAACTTAGAGAGCAGACACTCTCACTGTACCTAACATGCAGAATAGGCACATGGACAGACAGTTGCCAAGAGAAATGCGACTTCTAAAATCTGGTTCATGGATCTTTATTAAAAAAAATTAGCAACATGTATATCACGCCATCGCGTTTCGGGGAACGGACCCATTCTTCAGGGCTGTTGCTGCGTTCTATTTGGTGGGAACAATCCCTATGATTTGTTTTGTTGGATCGAGGTTCCGGAGTGACAGGATGCCTGTTTTTGTTGTATGAGCTACCTATATAAGAAAATCGGGCATCCTGACATTCAGGAACCTCAATTCAACATAAACCACTCATGGGAATTGTTCCCACCAAATAGAAAGCAGCAACACCCCTGAAGAAGGAGTCCGTTCCCCCAAACGCGTTGGATTGATGTATACAGTATGTTGCTAATTTTTTACTAAACATTTTAGAAGTCACATTTCTATTGCCACTGGGCATGCCAACCTTTGTATCCAAGTCTATATGCTGAAATGACCTTAAGGTTGCACAGAAAAGACAGCAGCCCAATCCCTGAGAGGGCCCAACACCACCATCCATCACTGGGCACTATGCACTGGAAGGCATTCCTTCCTTTTTACCCACACAAATACCCACTCAGGACTAGTGACCAATCCAGTCAGCCCAGTGTGGTCTCCAACACAAGATAGGACAGAAGGAGAAAAGGCACACTGCAGCTAAAATTGCTATAGAAGCCCTCAATGCAGATATAGACTAACAGGGAATCTTACCTCTCCAGGTTCCATAGTTTTACAGATCCATCTGCAGCACAGGAAGCCAGATTCACATCTTTCTCATCCAATGATATTGTGGATTTGGGGTGGAACACAATGGCTCCCACATTTGTGTTATGTCCTGATGGGGGGTCAAACAGAAATATTAGACCAAAACTGCAGACTACACCTGATTCAATATGATGGCAACTACAAAAAAAAAAAAGACTTATCTGTATATTCCATATCTGACACGGGCTAGATATTCATAGACCCTGGATTATAGGCTGCTGCCTTCAGGTGACTGGACACTGGCAAAGCTTTTGGACACCCCCTATAACCCTACTCTGAGACCTGAGTTTTTTAGCAAGCAATTCAGGGAAACAAGGACAAGAGGGGTGGGTGTCCGCTGTCCTATACTGTACTGCAAGATACTGAATTTAAAAGGTAAGTAAGAATTTATTTGATCTTAATAGTACAGTAAAGGACACAGGCTGGATATTCATTGAGCTTGGGATGACCCAAAAAATGTATCAGAAGGGTGGGCAACAAAAATAACCATACCAATGGGCCCCACAAAACAGAAAGGGGTAAAAGACTCAACTCGGAGCGATGCTGAAAAAACCTTGCGGTCGAAAGCTGCACCTGCAGAGGCATGGGCACCCATCTGGTATAACTTGGAGAACAAGTCATAAAAGATCATGTGGTAGCCTTAAACAGCTGAGCAACAGATGCCAGATGGTGGAATTCCCAGAAAGCCCCCACCAATTTGGGGGAAAAAAATACCCTCTGGCAATAAGTGGTGTCCTTTAAGAGACAACATTGACAGGACAAAAAAAAATTGTCAGTCTTTCTGACTACATTGAGACAATGAAGAGCAATTTCCTTGGAAGCAGGACGCAAGGATGATCCCTGTGAAGGATTAGGAAGGGATCCATAAGAGAGAGCTACCAAATCTGAAAACATGTCTGGCGGACGTGATAGCCACCAAGAAGGCCATTTAGCAGGAGGTAACCCAAGGGAAGTTTCCTAACAAGTTTAATAGAATGTTGTATTTGTAGGACCTTGAGTGGAACAGAGTGAAAGGAACAGCTTCAAGTGAGGCAACCATGAAGCCCAGAGCTCTCATGGAGAATCCCAAAGAGGTAATCCCGCTAAAAAACGCTGATCACTGCCATTACTATTATTTTGCAGACTCTATAACTTTTGCGCAAACCAATCAATACACGCTTATTGTGATTTTTTTTTTTACCAAAAATATGTAGCAGAATACATATTGGTCTAAACTGATGAATAAATTCATTTTTTATATAATTTTTGGGGATATGCATTATAGCAGAAAGTAAAAAAAAAAATATTTTTAAAAAAATTGTCAGACTTTTTGTTTATAGCGCAAAAAATAAAAAAAACGCAAAGGTGATCAAATACCACGAAAATAAAGCGCTTTTTGTGGGGGGACATCAATTTAAATGTTGGTACAGCGTTGCACGCTCGCGCAATTGTCGGTTAAATTAACGCAGTGCCGTATCGCAAAAAACAAATGGCCTGGTCATTAGGGAGTAAAACCTTCTGGTCTTTAAGTGGTTAATTTACAGCATTTTTTCACACCTAAAACGTTTCACAGTAAGGCATACACACACACTGTTTAAAACATGTATAAACAAAGTACAATAATAAATTCCCGTGCAGTTTAGCTTTAAGATGATGCAGTAATTACCTCTTAATGTGCGCACAGGGGTACAATCTGGAACTGACCACAGTTTGCAAAGTCCACTCCTAGGAGAGAAGATACCAGAGAATATTATCTGCTTCATATTCAATTAACATTGTCTGTTAGTCTGTATGCCCCAAAAAAAAAACGATACAACTTAAAGAGAAAGTATAGTATTTTTTTACATATTGTCTTCTTTACTTATTGTCAGAAAAAAAAAAAAAAAGTGCGTATAGTTTTTTAAAAAGGATGAAATACTGCATATTTATATTATGCAGTCTCCTATCCATCCAGAAGATGGAGCTCCAGAATCTTCAAATTTTCAGCTATTTCAACTGTGCTGAAAGATATCTACACAACTGGAATACGGTAAAACCTTGGTTAGAGAGTGACTTGGTTTGAGAGCATTTTGCAAGACAAGCAAAATGTTTTAATAAAAATTTGCCTTGATATACAAGTGATGTCTTGATATAAGAGTAGCGTCATGTCACAACTGAGTATAAAAGAGAAGAGAGGCGCCTCTAAGTGCAGCAATATGGTTACATTTAATGAAGGTACAATATTTAGCAACTTATTGCTACACTTAGAGGTGCCTCTCTTCTCTTTTATACCGTGTAAAAAAAATGCTTTGATATACAAGTGCTTTGGATTACAAGCATATTTCTGGAACGAATTATGCTCGCAAACCAAGGTTTTACTGGCAAGTCATCATAGCAATGACTTCTCATCACACAGTTCAGTAAGAAGTTTCAAATCAGACAAAGGGAACTGGAAAGTAGTGCTGTCACTTTAGATAACATGTATAGTGATCTGGAAATCCTTGGTCATGAATCAAACTTATAAAAGAAAATACAAAAGGAAATACATTTTTTACCTGGTATTAGCGTGGAAATATTTTCCACCGCACTCTAACCTAGTAGGCCAAAACTTGAAATCTATCCTTAGAAAGTATTTTACTGAAAGTGTAGTGGATTGCTTGCCTTCCAACAGAGGTAGCGAGTCAATCAACAGTAAATGAGTTTAACCTTTTCCAGACTGCCCACTGTATACATACGTCACTACTTTGATGTTCTATACCATTATGGCAGCAGCTATCTGCCATAACTCCAGTATTTTTTTATACAGCAAGCGATTCGGCAACCGGTAGATGTGTTTCTAGTGGCTGATTCGCCACGAGATCTCTTTTATAGGCAGAGGGAGAGGTGCCCCCCACCACTTACAGTTTGTTTACCCCGCTTAACGGAGCTGTCAGTAAAGGGGGAAACGATACAATACGATACCCAGGAGCAATGGGCAGGAAGTCGAGTGAGGGCGACATGGGCCCCACTCAACTCTATGCCCTTGGAGGACTGGAGCGACGTCCGATGTCACTTCCGCCTAACGGCCTTAAAAAGGGATTTTTTTTTTTTTAATAGTAATTTGATAATTTCTTGGCCATTTTTCAGAGAATAACACCACAAAAACATTTCTTTCACTCGTGGTTTATTATCAATCACATGTGTTAACTCTTTAAATCATAATCACAACAGAAACTACCCAAATGACCCTGATCAAAAGTTTACATACCCCAGTTCTTAATACCGTATATTGCCCCCTTTAACATCAATGACAGCTTGAATTCTTTTGTGGTATTTGTGGATGAGGCTCTTTATCTTCTCAGATGGCAAATCTGCCCATTCCTCTTGGCAAAAAGCCTCCAGTTCCTGTAAATTCTTGGGCTGCCTTGCATGAACTGCACGTTTGAGATCTCCCCAGATTGGCTCAATGATATTAAGATCAGGAGACTGAGATGGCCACTCCAGAACCTTCACTTTATTCTGTTGTAACCAATGACAGGTCGACTTGGCCATGTGTTTTGGATCATTGTCATGTTGGAATGTCCAAGTACGTCCCATGCACAGCTTCCTGGCTGATGAATGCAAATATTCCTCCAGTATTTTTTGGTAACATACTGCATTCATCTTGCCATCAATTTTGACCAAATATTCTGTGCCTTTGAAGCTCACACATCCCCAAAACATCAGCGATCGACCTCCGTGTTTCACAGTAGGAATGGTGTACCACCTTTCATCATAGGCCTTGTTGACTACTCCCCAAATGTAGTGTTTATGGTTGTTGCCAAAAAGCTACATTTTGGTCTCATCACTCCAAATGACTTTGTGGCAGAAGGTTTGAGGCTTGTCTCTGTGCTGTGTGGCGTATTGTAAGCGGGATACTTTGTGGCATTTGCGTAGTAATGGCTTTCTTCTGGTGACTCGACCATGCACCCATCTTTCTTTAAGTGCCTCCTTATTGTGCATCTGGAAACAGCCACACCACACTTTTTCAGAGAGTCCTGTATTTCACCTGAAGTTATTTGTGGGTTTTTCTTTGCATCCCAAACTATTTTCCTGCCAGTTGTGGCTAAAATTTTAGTTGGTCTACCTGACCGTGGTTTTGGTTTTAATAGAACCCCTCATTTTCCACTTCTTGATTCGAGTTTGAACACTGCTGATTGGCATTCTCAATTCCTTGGATTTTTTTTATATCCCTTTTCCCCGCAGATCCTTTGACAATCCTTTTGCTCAGAATCCAGAAACGTCAGTACAGCACTGCATGAAAGATGCAGGGGTCCAGAAACGCATTGACCTTTTATACACACACACTAATTGCAAGCAAACAGATCACAGGTGAGGATGGCTACCTTTAATAGCCATTCAAACCCCTTTGTTTCAACTTGTGTGCATGTTGGCAGGCCAAATTTACCAGGGTATGTAAACTTTTGATTAGGGTCATTTGGGAAGTTTCTGTTGCCATTATGAATAAAAAAAAAAAAGAGTAAACACAAATGATTGATAATAAATGGTTTAAGCCAAACACTAACCATGAGTGAAAGAAATATTTTCATAGTCTCTAAACAACAAATGTCAGAAATAGGCCTGGTCCTTAAGTGGTTAAACAGTCCTGGGATAAATATAAGTGTATACTCAACAAAAGATTAATGAAAAATACACAAAACCTTATAACCAATCTGCACTGTCTCAGTTAGCGATTGATTTAACAACCTTTGAGACTGAGGTTGCGAAGGCTTCCTCTGCGGCTGAGCCCACTAATGAGGAACCATCCTCATGCCGTTCCAATGGATCCTCTAAAGGCAGATCCGAAACCTCTACCCACTCCTGATCCGCAGCAGACAGCCCAGGAGCAGGAGAAGAGGACCCGTTGCATTTTTCCCCAGACTGGGAGGTGGATGCAAACAACTAGCCAATTTACCCTCCAAACCAGCCAGAGCCGTAGCCAAGTCATCTTTAGTGACATTTGCCGAGGTAGGGGTGTTGGAGGTAGCTACAATGTCTGACAAGGGATCAGCTTGATCAACCATTTCAGGTCTCACAGGGGAAGCAAGTGCAGTGAAGGCGCGCTAGGGTTCCCAGGACCTGACCGCCGTGGGTCACAGACAACTGGGGGGAAAGTATGTTTTGCAGGAAGGCACATTCTGAGGAGCATAATGTTAATCGTGACCAACACCGTAGACACTGGTGAAAAAACTGAGGCACTCCCCATGTGGGAGGGATTATATAGAGGGGACTTCCTGTCTTGATTATGCCAGTGTCCATCACCTAAAGGTGGCCTATAACCATGTAGTAATTACTGGCTCTGTGTCCCATGATGTACTGTAAAGAAAAATGGTTAGCTTTGATTTTAGTGCCTCTTTTAGCCCCCAATGGCAGCTTACATACCTCTAAAGAAAAAGGCCGAACAGCAAATCTAAACAAATATCAGATATACCTATTTTTGTATCGCATAGGACTTTCACATACATGGCTGCCAATACTAGTTGTAGCTCTTCTCTGCAAAGCTTGCAGTGTGTTTTTTTTTTTTTTAGAGGTTCTGTAAAGAATTGAACATTAGCCCTTCCACAGGACATTAGCATTTTCACTCACCAACATGCTGTAGCCAGAAGTTTAGAATTAGGACTAAAATGACAGAATGACAAAGGTCTGTCATCTCCAATTTGGCTGCAAAAGTTGTTAAGGGACTGTAATCGAAAAAAATAAAAAGTAGGTTAGCAAGTATTAAACACCTTACAACACAAGCTGCAATCATACTGATCAACTCTCCAACTCCAAATATCATTTGCTTACTCCGAGAGATTTGTGCAGCTCTTGTTTCTGAGAGGTCCTTGTGGATTCTGGGATATTCCGGTATTCTCGGGCAGCCTCCAGACGCTCCATCGCCCTAGAGAGAAAAGGATTACAAGAAAATGTATCACGTGAAGTACAATAAAGATTCTCATCACCAAATCTAGCTTGCTGTAGAGGAAACCTGTGCTAAAAATAAAATAAAAGCTGCAACTGCTGACCTCTCCTGGAAATGCAATTTTTCAGGTGCAAAAGCAGTGGCGTCAATAGGGGGTAGCTTCTGGGGCTATAGCTTAAAGTTTGGGGCCCATAGCCCCGAGTCTCTTACTGGGTTCAAGTCCTGCAGAAACGCATGGGAACAGTGTTCCTGTAATTTTCCCACCGAAGGAACGCCATTACAGTTAGATAGATAGGTCTATAATATTACCTGATTGGAACATACTCTATAGACCCTTGACATATATACTAAACATATGGTTGGCCTTCCTAGTACATATTTATACTACTTAAATATACACTTTTGTTGCAGCTGCAAATCATGTTGGACACCGAGGGACATCAAAGGTCACACTCTTTGGCTTCCATGTTATGCTTGCCCTCCATCTGTCCCCTGGTGGGTCTTTGCTGGTTCCTTCCCTTCAGCTCCCAGGATAGACACACCTTGGCGCCACCTGTTGGCTAAATGGCTTTTGAGACGTTGGCTCAGTCCATATGCGAGTATGGGATCCTTGTGTAAGGCCCCCCATATTTTCTGTATGGTATTTATTTTTATTTTTATGTCATATACCGTATATACTCGAGTAGAAGCCAAGTTTTTCAGCACATTTTTTTGTGCTGAAAATGTCCCCATAGCTTATACTCAAGTCATCGCTGTGCTTTCCCCATCTGCGACCTTATTATCTCTAGTGCTGCGATATATTCAGTCTACTCAGCAGCGGTGCAATGCACCAACGCCCCGCATCCTCTTCGTCTGTGATAGGCTGGAAACTGAGTCAGTGTTTCGTCATGGAGGAGGAGGGGCGTTGGTACTCTGCATAGCCGCCGAGTAGACCGAGTATATCACAGCGCTGGAGATGAGTCAATAAGCGTTCCCAGTTTTTTTGTGGCAAAAGTAGGTGCCTCGGCTTATACTCAAGTACATACAGTATTTCACATTGACATTTTTATTCTGTAAATACACTGCATTTACATCTACTCATGAAGAAGTGAGCAGCGACTTGCGAAACGTGTTGAGTTATATAATGCCTGTGTATTACTGTACAACAACAATTCAAAGTATATATGCATGTGGTCGCTTGGTAATATTGTGTTTGATCACTGGCAGGTGGTTTGACACCTCTGTTCATGCATCTCCAGAACGATGAACGTTATAGAATTTTAATAAAAACTCATAAACCATGTTTACTTTGTATACTCTCATTGAGGGGGGGGTTCTCCCCTCCCTCTCCTCCAACAGCTGCTGTAACAAAGTCCCACCTCCTAGACACCGGCGGGGCGGGCGGGGGTTGGGGGAGGACTCTCTGGGACCCTGATGTAAAGCGTATAACTTTCTCTACTTTGCCGCTATGGGCTCCGGATCTTTTGTAGACCTAGCAACGCCCCTGTGTAAAAGTATTACAATTTATTTGCAACTAGGCAATTAGTGTTTCCAGCAGATGGTGCCTCATATATTTATCTCAATACAGGGGGTGGCCTTGAAATATAGCTAGCCCCCCCACACCTTTTAATCCCTCCATAGTAAAAAGTTGGAGGTGCAACGTGAACCAAGCACTGAGGTTTTCATGTAATCATTTATTCTACCAGAGCTTTCGCCAACTGTTCTGTACTTCCCAGATTACATAAGGACAAGCAGACTAACCCAGACACTATTACCTACTGTATGTAAGCATTAACTATGCAGCTCACTTTTTTGCTCCCTTTAGGTCTGTTAAAAACACTACTGAAAGGGTTTTGGCCAAAAATCCCTGTTGATAATGCCAGAAATTCAGTGAGCTCACCACTTCCTGTGCTCTGCTTGTCCTGACTTTTTATGAGTTCCAATTCTTCTGTATGTTACGCAGAACGGAAAAGTCGGATGTGGTCTGTAGTCCCAGCACACTTCCTATCCTAGGGTTACAGTGCAGCTGCTCTATAGATACAGAACTAAAAGTGAGTGTGTTGTCACCATAGGACAGGAAATGTGTTGCCGACAGGAACACCAGGTAAGATTAAAGTAAAAACTAATGCCTTTTCCAGCATGATGG
This sequence comes from Rana temporaria, assembly GCF_905171775.1. Lineage (NCBI taxonomy): Eukaryota > Metazoa > Chordata > Amphibia > Anura > Ranidae > Rana > Rana temporaria. The sequence goes on from NC_053497.1 coordinate 120,874,591, forward strand.
AGCACCTTGGCCCAAGGCAAAAGAGATAACCAAGTGTCTTGAACTTTAGGGTCCATGGCCAGGAAACTCCCCAGACCTTAATCCCATTGAGAACTTGTGGCCAGTCCTCAAGAGGTGAGGTTATTGTCAATAAAAGTCTTTGACACTTATGAAGTGCTTGGAATTTTACTTCAGTATACCAAAGTAACATCTGCCAAAAAGATCTTAACACTCTAATGCAGCAGACTGTGAAAATTAATATTTATGTCAAAACCACACGTATGGACTGAATACAAACAGTGCAGCGCTAGAACCAAAGTATGATTATATTTGCAAAAGGCATATGTGAAATTCCACTAAAAAAGTGTCCAAAAATTGCTGTGGAAAAAGCACTCTGAATGAAAAAGTCCCTCCAGCCTTGGATATTTTGATTGGCGACACCCATCCTATCCTACCTTTTTCATTCTGAGTGCTCTTTCCACAGCAATTTTTGAACACTTTTAGTGAAATTTCACATATTTTTGCATATATAATTATACTTTGGTTCTAGCGCTGCATGGTTTGTATTCATATATTATACGTCAGGTGTCTGGACTTTGTGCACAGTTGTTTTTTTTTATTCATTTCATGTATTTTTCATTTATACACCATTTGCGCAGATATATAATTTTATATACACTCGTGGACTGGTAAGCTGCAATATATTACATATTTATTCTTATTTTTAGATAGGCTGTAACATTCTGCACACTCCAAGATACTTAAAAGAAACCTGAGTGGACAGAAATATTGGAAATGCAATTGACAGAGTTTTTTTTTTATGGTGCAGGCATAGTATATATACTGTATATCATGCTGTCAGTAACAGAGCCTTTAAGTTACAAGGTAGGGCCTCCATGGATCGGACTTGTTTTTCCAGCACATCCCAAAAATACTCGATTGGATTGATATCTAGAGAATTTGGAGGCCAAGCCAAAACCTCAATCTCCTTGTATTCCTCAAATTATTCTTGAATTCATTAGTCAAGCCACCTAATTCCATTGCTCTGTGGTCCAGTTTTGATGCTCATGTGGCCATTGTAAGCGCTTTTGGCTGTGTACACCAGTCAGTCTGGCACCCTGACCAGTCTGTGGCTATGCAACCAACGGCAATGCATCATGTGTTCTGACCCATCAGAACCAGCATTAACTTTTTCAGCAATTTGAGCTACAGTAGTTCTTCTGATGGATCAGACTACACAGGCCAGCCTTCGCTTCCCCACATGCATCAATAAGTCTTGGCTGCCCATGACCCTGTTGCCGGTTTTAATTCCTTAGACCACTTTTGCTGGGGTCTGGCCAATGCAGACCGGGAACATGCCAAAAATAAAATAAGAAATGCAGTTTTGGAGAAGCTCTGACCCAGTTGTCTAGCCATTTCAATTTGGCAGTAGCACTACAGCTGTGGCCAAGAGTTTTCAGAGTGACACAAAAAGTCTGCTGCTTCAGTTTTTATGATGGAAATTTGATTATACTCCAGAATGAGTGAGCAGGTGAATTGTATTTAATTGCAAAGTCCCTCTTTGCCATGAAAATTAACTTAATCCCATAAAAAACATTTCTACTGCATTTGTGAAGAAGGCTCTGGGTCACACAAGATAGTCCAGCAAGCGGCAGGACCGTCTCCTATATTTGATTCAGCTGCAGGATCGGGACACCACCATCGGGACACCACCAGTGCAGAGCTTGCTCAGGAATGACAGCAGGCACGTGTGAATCCATCTACACGCACAGTGAGGAGAAGGCTTTTGGAGGATGGCCTGGTGTCAGGAAGGGCAGCAAAGAAGCCACTTCTCTCCACGAAAAACATCAGGGACAGACTGATATTCTGCAAAAGGTACAAGGATTGGACTGATGAGGACTGGGGTAAAGTAATTTTATCTGACGAATCCCCTTTTCCATTGTTTGGAGCATCCAGAAAAAAACCTTGTCCAGAGAAAAAAAAGCGAGCGCTACCATCAGTCCTGTATCATGCCAACAGTAAAGCAACCTGAGACCATTCATGTGTGGGGTTGCTTCTCAGCCAAAGGAGTGGGCTCACTCACAATTTTGCCGAAGAACACAGCCATGAAGAATGGTACAAAAACATCCTCCGAGAGCAACTATTCCCAACCAGCCAAGAACAGTTTGGTGACGAACAATGCCTTTTCCAGCATGATGGAGCACCTTGGCCCAAGGCAAATAAGATAACCAAGTGTCTTGGGGGGGGAAGGTTGGGAACACGTTGAACTCCATGGCCAGGAAACTCCCCAGACCTTAATCCCATTGAGAACTTGTGGTCAGTCCTCAAGAGATGGGGTTTATTGTCAAAATGACACTTATGAAATGCTTGGAATTTTACTTCAGTATACCAAAGTAACATCTGCCAAAAAGATCTAAACACTCTAATGCAGCAGACTGTGAAAATTAATATTTATGTCAAAACTTTTGACCACGGCTGTACACGCAGTAATAAGTTGCAAGTGTGTCCCATTACTTGTGAATGAACAAAGGGATATCTACAGAAGTCTTCAAGCACAGTAGTGTAATGAAACGCTCAGCTGCATTAAGACATTTGAATGGTGTGAACGTTTCAAAGATGGGCGTACGTCTGTCAGCGACTATCCTGGCTGTGGTGGTACCCAGCCCACAGCAGTCATTCCTGTGAGCGTTCAGCGAGTGGAACACCAGATCCTGGATAACCAACGCGTAACCTGTCATGAAATTGCACAAGAGACTAATCTTCCTGATGATGAAGTGAAGCTGGCGGTCCTAGTATGGTTCTGGTGTACTGACAAATCTTTCTATGCCAAAGATTTCCAGGCATTAAACACTGGGATAAGTGTATAAAAGTGTAAAAAATAAATGCAGCTTCCACTCCCAGTTTGACCTGAACGTCCCTCGTATACATACAACGATCATCCATAACATGAAGTGAAAAACATTGAATAACTCGTTACAATGGCATCTGAAAATTTCTGGGATATACTAAGCAGCAAGTAAACATATTGTCCATGAAGTTGATGCGTTAAAAGCAAAAAATAAAAAATAAATGGGCGTCGCAGTTTGTGGTTTATAGGGCTGTGTAGCCGCAGACCGGTCAGGGTGCCTATGCTGACCCGTGTGCACAGCAAAAAGCACCTACAATGAGCATCGGAACTGGATCACAGAGCAATGGAAAAAGGTTGCCTGGTCTGATGAATCGCATTTATTTTACATCATGTGGCTGGTTGGGCGAGTGTGCGCATCTTTTTACCTGGGGAAGAGATACCACCAGGATGCAGTGTGGGGAGAAGGCAAGCAGATGGGGGCCTTAGGCAATGTGATTCTGGGAAACCTTGGGTTCCGACATTCATATGTATGTTACTTGACACGTACCACCTACCTGAACATTGTTGCTGATCACGTACACCCCTAATTGAAACCCTATTCCCTGATGGTAGTGCCTCCTTTCAGGAGAATAATGCACCCTACCACACTGTAAAAATAGTTCAAGATGAGGAACACAACAACGTTGAGTTGTTGACTTTAAATTCTCCAGATATCAGTGCCAACAAGCATCTGTGGGATGTGCTGGATTAACAAGTAGGATTGATGGAGGTCACACCTTAGAGGGCTTAAAGGTTCTGCTACTGTCAGCTTGGTGCCTGATACCACAGCATAGTGACTAATCCACAAATCTCTACATTTTGTACTATAAAAATGTGTAACAGAAAAAATGGAAAACGCACATGAAAAATTAAATACTGTAATAACAACTGAGAATCTACTATACTTTCTCTTTAGTAGGCTGCAGTTTTATTCACAACTCAAGCGATATTTAACAATATAAGGTGAGAATTGCAGCTCCTGGAAGTATCAAAAACATACATACCGCGGAAGGGAGTATTGTGCAATCCACAGACGGGCGACTTTCAGGGTGGTAGGGCCCTCGTGATACCATGTCTTCTGATACTAAAAAAGGAAAAAACATGCATGTGAATTGACAAAGCGACCATTACACAATGGGGTTGATTTCCTAAAAGCAAATCCACTGTGCACTACAAGTGCATTCACTGTAGATCTGAGGGGAAGATCTGAAATAAGGGGAAGCTCTGCTGATTTCTGTCATCCAATCAAGTGAAAGCTAAAATGCTGGTTTTTATATTCCTTGAATGTCCCCCTCAAATCTACAGTGACTGCACTTCCAAATGCACTTGCAGTGCACAGTGGATTTGCCTTTAGTAAATAAACCCCAAAGACTCGCACCTACAAAGCATCAGATTGCCTTTTTTTTTTTATTGTACCTCTTCACTTGATGCCTTGGACTTCTCGTCTTCTTTCTTAGTCTTTTTTAAAGCGTCTGTGCCAACAATAGAAAGAACGTTCCGCAACCTGAGGATGCAGAAACACAAACGCTGCAGGAGTCATGAAAAACATTGATCAAAGTATACCAAAGTGTGAGTATAGCCTCAATTATTATTATTTAGTAATTGAATAAAATAGTACCATCATCCATGAAGATTATAGAGAAAAGGCCTAGGCCTTTTCTCTATTGATCAAAGTATAGCTGCTTAAGCCAAATATATACCCCCCCCCCCCCCCAACAGCTCCCTAAAGTGGATGTAAACCCGGTTCATGAAATTTGAGATGGGCACATATCTGCAGTATTTTGTTATCTCTTTTCAATGAGCCAAGTCCCATAGTCTGATAACTAAAGAAAATTTCTCTGACACTTTAGACAAAAGCAGCCTGAATTTTCAGTCTGGGGTGGTTGCTAAAATAGATTAGCAGGGAGCAGGTCCTATCACAAAACATCTCTGAGTGTCTCTGCCTATGATGAGAGGGGATGTGTGCATTTCCTCCAATCAGCAATGTTAGCTATCTTGGCTATACGTATGCCCAGACATCACACTCTGAACCAGGAAGAGAAAATCTAACACCATCTCAAATTTCTAAACTGTATATAAATGTGAAGACAGCAGATATACATGTAAAACCAATGTAGGGAGATTTGGTTCATCCCTGTGTATCATCTAAGGCTGTTTATTTCACTGGGTGTATGGAGGGTTTACATCCACTTTAAGCTACAAAGGCAGCAGACGAAGGATAAACATGCCACAGCTGTGATGCTTTGAAAAAATGATATAGCTGTCCTCACCTTTCTCTCCTCTCGGCTGGGCCTTCTCCAAAGAGGGTGATTGGTTCCCCAAGTGCTCTCAGACCGGCCTTCACCTCAGAGTCATCAGTGGACACATTAATCTGTCTGGCCCGCTTCCTCCTCTCAAACTCAGCCAGAACCTCCGCCTGCCTCTCACTGATGTGCTCATCTATGTCAAATGACTCTCCTAAGAAAAAAAGAGATGTGGGAATTCAGAGACACAGAAGGAAAAAAGTAGTATCAGTATAAACCTAAAAGGTTGTGTAGGCTAGCTACAAAAAAGGCCAACATTATAGCCAGACATATGTCAGTGCTTATTCCTACACTGTTGACACAGCACACTCCATCTACCACAACTTAATGGGTAAAATAAACAGATCGCTGTACTAACACATGCGATGTTAGTACAACAATCTACCCTGCTATGCTATTAAAGGGATATTATAGTTGTTTTTTTTTTTTGCTGTTCAATCAGACACAGAGTCGTGTCTTGGCCCCATCCCCTCTCTCTACTCATTGGCTCACTAACAGCAGCGGGAACTTTGGTGCCGCGTTTCTGTCTCAGCCAATAAGGGAGAGTCCCGGAAAGCCGAGATTCTCATGCAAAATCGCTGGATTGAGATGGGGCTCAGGTAAGTATTAGGGGTGCTGAAGGGGGCTTCTGCACACAGAAAGTTTTTATCTTAATGCATAGAATGCATTAAGATAAAAAAAAAACTTCTGACTTTAGAACCACTTTAAGTTCTGACGGGGACCTCCCCCCTGACCAGGACACACTGATCAGCACTGGCAGCAGATCAGATGCAGGTTTTTCCAGCATGAATGCTCGGAAAAATCTGTCTGACAGGGAGCTGTACACAAGGGCCAAAAGTTGGCCAGTTCCTTCTGAACCAGTCATTTTTGTTTGATTTACAGTCCATGTTTACCCGGCGTAAGGAAAGAAGTAAGCCTTGCAAAAGGCAACAGTGAGCTATTCTAGCAACAAATGGCATGCAGCCGGTTTATTCTGAGCTGCTCCCTTCACCTCCTCCCCTGCAGGGCACTCCAGCAAAATGTAATATGAAGTAGAAAGTTTGGTTTTTGCCAAGACTATTTTACCATATTTACCACTCCATAATCATTCTTGTCGTTTTGTGTTTTCCCACGGCCGTGGTCAGGGTAGGCTACTGTGCTTGTAGCCTTAGAGTACACAAGATTAAAATGGATACCCCTAAGGTACCATAAGGCTAGTTGAGGTTAAAGTGATTGTAAAGTCTTGCTTTTTTTTTAAAAAAACTTTATACTTACCTGCTCTATGCAGTGGTTTTGCATAGGGCAGCCTGGATCCTCCTCTTTTTGGGTCTCTCTTCGCTGCTCCTGGCCCCTCCATCCTGTTGAGTGCCCCCACAGCAAGCAGCTTGCTATGGGAGCACCTGAGCCAAGCTGCAGCTTTGTGTGTCCATTTAGACACGGAGCTGCCGTTCGGCCCCACCCACTCTCGCACTCTGACTCTGATTGACAGCCGCGGGAGCCAATGGCACCGCTGCTGTGTCTCAGCCAAACAGGGGGGGAGAGTCCCGGGTAGCCAAGGGACTCGAGGACATCGCTGGACCGAGAGGGGGCTCAGGTAAGTATTAGGGGGTTCTGCCACACACAGAAGATTTTTTATTTTAACCACTGGCCAACATGCCGCTGTCATTGTACTGCGGTAGGTTGGCTCTCTTGGGCAAATCTTAGCTGTATGTCGGCCCTTTAACCAGTTCCCGACCTCCTCATGTACATTTACGTCGGCAGAATGGCACGGACAGGCACAATCACGTACCTGTATGTCCTCTGCTAGACGTGGGTGGGGGGTCCGATCGGGACCCCCCCCCGGTACAAAAAAAAAAAAAAAATGCAAAAAAAAACTATCCCCTATTTTGTAAACGCTATAAATTTTGCGCAAACCAACCGATAAACGATTATTGCCATTTTTTTTACCAAAAATAGGTAGAAGAATACGTATCGGCCTAAACTGAGGAAAAATTCTTTTTTTATATATGTTTTTGGGGGATATTTATTACAGCAAAAAGTAAAAAATATTGCATTTTTTTAAAAATTGTCGCTCTATTTTTGTTTATAGCGCAAAAAATAAAAACCGCAGAGGTGATCAAATACCACCAAAAGAAAGCTCTATTTGTGGGGAAAAAAGGACGCCAATTTTGTTTGGGAGCCACGTCGCACGATCGCGCAATTGTCTGTTAAAGCGACGCAGTCCCGAACTGTAAAAACCCCTTGGGTCTTTAGCCAGCATATTGGTCCGGGGCTTAAGTGGTTAAATAGCCTTAGTAGGAACACATGCCCACCTCGTGACGAAGGCGCTGATGAACGTGTCTAGCGGCCGTGACACGTCTCTAAGAGAGAGCGATATCGGGGGGATCCGTCAATGTAAACAGACAGATCCCCTGTTCTGTCAGGGAGAGGAGAAAGATTTGCGGTTTCTAGTGAATAGAAACAGCGATGTCTTTCTACTCCCAGTCACTACACTGCCCATACAGGAGACACCTCCCTAGGACACACTTAACCCCTAAATTGCCCAATAGTGTTAACCCCTTCCCTGCCAGTGACATTTATACAGTAATCAGTGGCTATTTTTAGCTCTGATCACTGTATAATTGTCAATGGTCCCAAAAAATGTGTCAAAAGTGTCCGATCTGTCCGCTGCAATAGCCCAGTCATGATAAAAATTGCAGATCGCCATTACTAGTAAAAATAATAATAAAAATGCCATAAATCTATCCCTTATTTTGTGGACGCTATAACTTTTGTGAAACCAATCAAAGTACACTTACTTACTTACATATAAGAATACATATTGGCCTAAACTGATGAATACATTTTTTTTAAATGTTTGTGGATATTTATTATAGCATAAAGTAAAAAAAAAAAAAATTATTTCCCCAAATTTACGCTCTTTTTTTGTTTATAGCGCAAAAAAATTAAAACCGCAGAGGTGATTAAATACCACCAAAAAAAGGACGTTATATTTGTTTGGGTACAACGTTGCATGACCGCAATTGTCAGTTAAAGCAACGCAGTGCCGTACTGCAAAAGATTGCCTGGCCATCATAGGAGTGCGCACAGGGTGTGCCAGGTGTGCCCAGGCACACCCTAATCACTCCCTGCAGTGCAGATTCCCACTGCTGCCCTGTGTCCCCTCCCACAGCATGGCTGCTGCAGTGGGCACACATAGATGATATTTCAGGATGAGTGGGGGGAAGGGGTAATGTCATTTACCGCCCCCCTTCCCCTTCTGAATGAACACAGTGAGAGATCGGTACTGTGTCTTTGAGCTTTCAGATGCACACCCTAATGCAACAGGCTGTGCACACCTATGCTGGCCATTAAGGGGGCAAATCTTTCCAGGGCTGAAGTGGTTAATGAATAGAATGCATTAAGATTAGGGTTGTCCCGATACCACTTTTTTAAGACCGAGTACGAGTTCCGATACTTTTTTTCAAGTACTCGCCGATACCGAATACCGATCCGTTTTTTTAATCTCATGTGACAGCGGCACATGTGTCAGTAGTTTTCTTTTTTTTATCTTTAACAATTTGTTTTTAATTTTTTACAATATTTTTTTATAATGATTTCTTTTTTTTTTAAGGGGGGGTGTGGACCTTGTTAGTGTGTTTATTTTATTTTTTTCTACAATATCTTTTTTATTCTTTTTTTTTTCTGCCCTGTTGGGGGGCTTTGGTGAGATATCAGGGGTCTTAACAGACCTCTGACATCTCCCCTTTGAGACAGAGAAAGGGACTAGGGACACATGTTCCCCAGTCCCTTTCTCAGCAGCATCAGCTGCACTGAAAATGAATGGAGTGAAGACAGTGTCTTCTCTTCATTCATAAACAAACATTGTAATCACAGTTTACGATGTTTCAGTTATGTGAATGGACCGAGTCAGTGATTACAGGCTCCTACCCCGCTTTCCATCCTGACAGTTCCAGGGGGTGGAGGAGGAGCACGGAAGGGGAGAGAAACACGGCGGGATACACGGAGGAATACACGGCGGGAATACACGGAGGAATACACTATATAGCGGTGATTGGTGCCTGTAACTTCCCCATGCACTGATCACCCCTGACAGTACAAGTATCGGGTGAAGCATCAGGAGCATTTGCCCGAGTACAAGTACTCAGGCAAATGTTTGGTATCGGTCCCGATACCGATACTAGTATCGGTATCGGTACAACCCTAATTAAGATACAAAAAAACTTCTGCCTTTACAACTCCTTTAATTACCACCTTGGCTGGAGGTGGCATGTCCCCACAATAAGCAGAAAGCCAATGGCTCAGTCAACTCACTAGCTCCAGTCCATAACACAAAAATTCCAGCACCTAGTGAACTGATGTTTTAAAACATTTTCTATTTTGTCTGTTGGAAACCATCAGTGTATTATAATTCTCAGGATTAGTCACTGTATGCAGTACATTTACTGTCAAGAAACCATCCATGGGATCCATCTCCTCACCAAACCCGACGTTAATGTTCCCAGCATCGATCCCAGCTCTTACTGACGTCCTTCCTACTGACGATTCTCCCTTATGAAGACGCTCTCTCTCCTTTTCTGCCAAACTGCCATAGAAGATACGGGACTTCTTCACCGCTGGGACACCTTCGTCGTCTGACATTTTTTAAGCCTGTGGATATAAATCGTGAAACTGTATAAGGAAAGTACTTCTGAGGCTAATAGATCTGCGATAAAGCTAAAACTTTGCTACAAACATAGAACTTTACATTCGCTGATTCTCTTAGGACATATCTGCATGGAGTTTGTACAGTTTTTGTTGGTTTGTGTTGGAGCCAGGGATGTATTCTGGCCTAGGCCGACAAGGCCCAGGCCTAGGGCGGCACTTTGCGGGGGGCGGCCGGCCGGTTGCGATTTTGCTGGGACTGGCAAGAGGGCCTGTTGGCCATTATTCATTACTATTCCCAGGGACGGAGCCATTAGGAAGTGCCTAACCTGCTATTCTCTAGGCCTTATTGACCGCCACAATGTCCCTCTCTGTCCTTTTCCCACGGCATCCTTTTCCCATGGCGTCCCTCTGTCCTCTTCCCACGGCAACCCTCTGTCCTTCTCCCAGGGCGTCCCTCTGTCCTTCTCCCACGAATATGACAGGGCGGGTCTTAAAGAAGAAGGGGTGTGGCTTTGACAGGAAGGGGTAGGTCATATTTAAATTAGGGGGTGCGCAAGTTTATTCAGGCCTAGGGCAGCACAAAACCTAAATACACCTCTGGTTGGAGCTTCTTTCTATACTCAACATGTGATTATTCTGCTTTGAACCGATTTAGACCTTGAATGTGTGATAATCATAGACAAGCGTTTCCCCAAATCCTCAGGCATGGATCAAGGCGTTTCCCCAGCAAACTACTCTCTGCTGTAGGATGTGCTGTGATTGGTGGCAAGCAAGTTAAATGTTTGCTGCTAGAGCTTCTCCTGAACCAGACAAAACAAAGCCAATGCAAACAAGGTTATCATTACCACCAGAAGGGAAAATACTTTTTTTTAGGGTGCCATTCACTAGCATTCAAATTTCTCCAGTGTATTCAAAACTACTATAAAAAAATTTACTCTAGGAGCCAGCTAAAAAAAAGTTAAGAACTTGTTTCTGTTCAGCCAACAAATCTTACGGGTAGAACATGTAACATAGACCCGAAGGTGAACTTATCGTTTTAACCCATTTTCTGCCAAAGACATTTGTGTTTTTTTGCACATTTAAAAAAATATATTTTTAGTCCTGAATATTACATAAACCCCCCAAAACATAATACAATATATTTTCTTAAAGCAGACACCCTAGAGAATAAAATAGTGGTAATTCCAATTGCTTATTTCACAGAATAGTACCGCAAAGGTCTAGGAAACACATAATTTCAAGAAAAAAACTGATGTTGCCGGACCCCCCCCCCCCCCCACCCCCATTTTACTTTCCTGACCCCTCGAAAATCCCGCGCTCGGTCCCGAGATCATCTTCGCCACTCAGCCTGGCTGCTGATTGGCTAGAGCGGATGGATTGAGAGCAGCGCAGCCATTGGCTGGCGCTGCTGTCAATCACATCCAGTGACGCGGCATGATGAGGGGCGGGGCCGAGTGATACAGTGAGCAGCTATGGCCGCTCGCTGTATCACGGGAGCGCGCCCGCACGGACTCACCGCCATGCGAGCTCTCTCGCATGACTGTGGTGAGTACTTGCGGGGAGGACCAGAGACAGCCGCCAAGGGACCCCAGAAGACGTGGATCGGGGCCACTCTGTGCAAAATGAACTGCACAGTGGAGGCAAGTATAAAATGTTTGTTATTTTAAAGGAAATTTTTTTTTCCTTTATTAACCCTTTAAACTTGCAGCCACCCATGAAATGGCGACAAACTTCCGTACGCTATATTTTCTGTAGGTGCCGCTTTAAAAGCCCCTATATGTCATCAGTTTAGCATTACGAAGGAGGTCTGGTGCTAGAATTATTGTTCTAATGCCGGCGTGTGCGGCGATATATAACAGGTTTATCGCAATTAACGTTTACAGGCATAGGCGTCCCAACATGTGTGTTTACGTTTGTATGCGTTTATGTGGTGATAAGGGCCTCTTTTTTTTTTTAGGGGGGAGATTTTATGTGCTTGGGTGTAACTCATTTTTTACAATTAAAACAAAAAGGTATTTATTTTATTACTTAACACCCCCCCCCCCCCCCATCACATAGGGAACAAAGTCCCCTGTATTATAGAATACAGAAACTAAACAGATGCAAACTAGGCAAGATAAAAAAAAAAAAAAGAGGGAAGTTACTAACAAATGGAACGAATGGGCCCCCTGTAGGCTAGCTACAAAAATTAGATGGTGGTCAGAAGATTCGGGCACCAAAATACCTGTGTTACTAAAGATCTGTCGACCATAAACCAGCAGATAAGCTAGGTGTGTATGTTTTTATATGCCGATAGGTCTCCCTGTTACCATCCTCATCGTGAGAGCAAAACAATCATCCACAAAAATAAATTTTTTGACAACTGAAGGTTTCCAAAACATCAGTCAGCCAGGGGGTCAACGCCCAAATTGTCATGTTTCTGCAAACATTATTCGTTACAACTATATTACCATGGCTAGGTTTTGAGTCAAATTATAATATCTGTCAGAAATGCCAAAAGCCAACGTTTCTAACAAAACGTCCCGAAACAATGTTTTGTTATCAGAGTTGGTAGAAGTCAAAAATACAGTATCTGTCATGTTTTTAGGACTGTTTCCCCCCACCACTTCCTGTATTACCACTGGGACAAGAAGTTAAAGTGATTGTAAAGTTTTTTTTTTTTACGAAAAACACAAACAAACATGTTAAACTTACCTCCTCTGTGCAGTTGGTTTTGTACAGAGCAGCCTGGATCCTCCTTTTCTCGGGTCCCTCTTTGCTGCTCCTATCAAGATGCCCCCACAGTCAGCAGCTTCCTATAGGGGCACTGGAACCAAGTCACAGCTATGCGTTTCCATTCAGACACATAGCCCTGACCCGCCCCCACTCTCCCGATTGGCTGACTGACCTTGATTGACAGCCGCAGGAGTCAATGGTGCCAATGTTGTGTCTCAGCCAATCAGGAGGAGTGTCCCGGACGGCTTAGACATTTGTGGACATCGCGCGCGCAAGAGAGAGATGGGGCTCAGGCAAGTCATTAGGGGGTGCTACATACAAAAGATGTCAGCAAACGTCACTGCTGATATCGGCCGCTCCACAGAGGAGACTGCAAGGTCCGATCAGGTTCACCTGAAAAACTGACAGGCGGACCTGTTCAGAAAACTCATATGAAAAGTGTAAAACAACCTAGAGATCCTGGTTGACACTTAGTACGGGATAAAGTTTTATACGCCCCTGGGGGCGCCTCTGGGGTCGGCCCTGCTCGCGCGGCCTCATACCGCCCCACCACCCCCTCCGCCCATACCTACCCCCCACCCGTTTCCTCTTCTTTTCCTCTTTTCTCTATTTCTCTCTACTTTAATAGCTCTTAGAAAACGGAAAATGAACCGGAAGGCTGGATCGTGGAGATCCGTGCAATAGGCCACCGTAATACCATGGAATGTTTTGAGAAACCCTTTATGTTTCCCATGTGATAGAAGATATTATGGCCTGTTTATATGTAGGTTAAATCTGATGTTGCCTGCCCGGCACAGGGCCTTTTTTTGTATCACATGTATGACTTGTACTTTGGTGGTCCCCGCGGACTGGCCTTTTTTGATGACAAATAAAAAAAAAAAAAAAAGTGTAAAACAAACAAATGTAGCGATAGTATATCAAGCACTCTCAAAAATAAAATTACACAAAATCTACAGAATTTTCCTGCATAGATTGCTAAGAAGTGTCTCTACGGAAATTTCAAAGGGACACAGTCTCAAAATAAAACACCTATGTAATCAGACCCAGATTAAAGCAGCCATTTTGCGACCCATGCAATATACTAGGGCATCGAATATGAACGTTTTCTATTTATCAATAGGTGCTTATGCAATAAATACTCCCCTTGAAAATACCAGCAGGGGCATACCTCAACCCTTATTTTCCAGGACTCTGTATCTGCAAAGGCAGACTGTCGAGTAAAATGGTACTTTGGAACGGACATGTTTTTTTTTCACGATTGGTCATCTTTAAAAAAAAATTACATGACACACAGGATAGCTTAGGCTTCTGTCCCAATTTTCCAATCAATATAAAAAGAGATATATATTGAAATATGAAAAGAGATTTTACATATTTAATGAGTATTGTGTGTAACGTCAAAAATTACATGCATGCAGAAGGTTTTATTTTACCATAATGCATTAAGGTAAAAAAAAAAACCTTCTGTCTTTTTAACCACTTTAAGAAGGGATTTGGAGGACAGATGTTCAAGCTGAAGCAACCAGTGGCTCTAATAGGAAATCGTCCATTCTACAGAGACCAGCCTCTAGAAAGAACCTGGCTCACCACTAATGCAGCATAAGCATTGCAGAGCTGCAGCTTTCTAATATTTGTCTAATACAGCACACTTACCACTTCAACATAAAAATACACTCAAATATAAATCAAAAGATAAGTAACACATGGTTTTGAAAAAAGTATTATATTAGAAAACATTCAAAGGATCTAAAAACGGTAATGAAACTAAAAAAACATTTGATATAGTTAACAAAAAAAAAATTTACATTAAAATGTACAACTTTCGAACTTGCATACACCAAATAGATGCAAATTATACATAATTAAACAACGTTTTTAACAGACATGGTGGTAACGAGTGAAGTGCTTTTCGTAATTAGGAAAAAAGGGTGCAATTGAAATAAAATGCTGAATTTTCAATTGATCCTCTTGACAAGCTGAGAAATTAAGATATTGAAATAAATATAAATACGCCTCATTTCCAGGATATAATTTGACTTCTTTTGACACATTGTACTTAGGTTTGTCACCATGTTTGGATAAACCTTCAGCTATAATTCCTGATTATGGTCTTGAAGGCTGCTACAAGGATTAGGGTCTAGAGTTTCTAGTGCTGAGGATTCCAGAAAGACATCCAAGTCCTCCTGGGGTGGTAAAAGCCTTTGGCATGGCTGCTGAATCTTTTTTTCTCTAGAGGAGATTGTTGATGGAGAACTAGTGAATACTTCTGGAGAAAAAGTAGAAACTTGATATGTAGGGTCGCTATTTAATTGTTCCCTACTGGGTGTTTGTTCATGAGTTACATGCAGGTCTTTCGTTGCTTTTTCAGACTCAGTCACGGTTTCAGGTTGACTCCGTGCTATTGTTTTCAGACTTGGTAGTTTGACCAGATTACACTGTATTCCAACCGAGTTATGAAAAGGTCTCAGCCTAACCTGAAAACTCCTATGCTTAGCACCCATTGATCGGTCAAATTGTACAGATTTGTGGACCTGTCCTGGAAAGTATCCCGTAACAGTTCCAATAGTTTTTATACTTCTCGGAGAACACAGCCTTTTTCTTTTTTGTGGCCTGGCTGAGGTTGACTCCTGAAGCTGTCCAGATGAGGGCATAAAATGCACGGTTTTTATTTCTGTAGTTATGAAATCACCCGACGTTTCATCTTCAGTTTTAATATGTATTTTAAGGGGTATGCCAGTTTTATTCTGCTCAATTCCCACCTCCATTTCTTGTTCGAGTGGTATATTAGTGGGTGGCACAGAATAAACTGTATGCAGTTGTGTAGCTAAAGCTGCATCTAAAGTTCCATCTTCAGATTTAATATGGGTGTGTGGCAGTTCAGAGAGGTTATGCTGGATGACACCTCCCACCAGGTCTTGTTTGGACAGTTGTACATTAGTCAGGGGAGCAATGTATACTGTATCCAATTCAGAAGTACTTGATATTTCATCTTCTGTTTTAATGCGAGTTTGAGATGCCATGACAGGTTCAGGTGCAGAAAGTCCCACCACCGTTTCTTGTTTGGGTGGTAGAGGAGCATTTGTTGGCATAGCAGGCACCCTATGCGACTCTGTAGTAAAAAGGCAACTTGACAATGTTTCATCCTTGGTTTAATTTCTATTTGAGAAGCCATACTATACTGACCACTTCCCACCACTGGTTGCCATATAGGCAATTGTACATCAGTTGGGGAACTGGTATCTCCTGTATGTAGTTCACTGGTTAAAGCAGCACTTGATTTTTTTGCTGGAGGTTGAATTGCTGCAGGTTTAGGAAACACTGTCGGAATAGCGTCTCTTTTCAAGAAAGTGCTGTATCCTCGCTTTTCGTAAGCATCACGGGTGAAATGAAGAGAACACATTCGATAATTTCCTCTTGCACTGGTAAAAACCTTTTCTGCAAGTTCTTCCAAGTCACCAAGGTCTTGATGCATCCGTTGCAGCCATTGCTTTATCAGCTTTTTTTCCTTTGGAAATGAGTGAAGCATTATGTCATAAGGCTTTGTTTTGGATGTGGTTGCACATCCTTTTACGATACACACTGGCATCCTAGCAGAAAAAGAAAACATGTAAGCTTTAAAAGCAGATTATTCTATAGAATACAATGAAAGACAGTTGGTGTAGAGTAAAAAAATTAAATAAAAATGTGTGCACGTGTATATAGTTATGATTATCGATGATAGTAATAATATGAATAATAGGACAGGGGAGTCAAACATTTTGCATTAGCTGTTCAACGTTGGTACTTCTCTTCTATCAATGTCCCCTTTTTCCTGGTTTCTCCTTTAGATGAAAACAAAATGTATTCCTAACACTGAAATACTTGCCATGCCCTGCTCAGCTGTACACCCCCTAATACTTTTTTATATATGTACAGATTGACAGGACAAGATCTGTACAGCTATAGGGAAATATTGGGGGTATAAAACAAACTCCGAAATAATAATAAAAGCACAAAAATCCAGATTATATTCTGATGCATCGGTGCCCTCCACCATGCAGGTGCTACAATTACAGCACACTTTTTCTGGTTCATTTGAGGTGAATAAAACCATACAAACCAAATCATTAATATTATACTAGAAATCATATTTATTAACTTTAAATACAAAATGTAATACATTTAGAATACACATATTATATAAACTGTATAAAAACACGTGTTAGTATTTCCAACCTAAACAAGATATTTGGGTGTTTACTATTATTTATAATATGAATATAACAACAATTTTTAGTGAAAGCATACCACCAGCATATTTAACTTGTGGCCCAGTGATCTGGTAGATCGCACTGCGCTGGCTTGGTGCAGTAGTGACCTGTCAATAATAAGTGCCGAGCCGCTTTAATGTCAGGACAGTGCATTGAGCCAACCAAACACTGCTATTATGCCAACTGGGAAACGCACTGTAACCCTACAAATGGTAGAAGATGAAAATACCAGACATGCACTTTAGACTGCTGGCTACATTGGCATAGATATGTGTGATTCTGGCTGCCCACAGGACTGCTGAAGAAAACCAATGCCATGATGAATAATGGGTCTTCTGGGAGGCTAAACTATGGTAAGGTATTAAATGCCATAGAAGTTGTTATATCTCGAGTCCTGCGTTTGCCGGACCTCCCTCTCTCTCATAATACGGGATACTGTTTCTGTATGCCTCTTGCTTACCAGTGTAGACAACTTTCGCAATTGTTTGTTTTCGATTCTACTACCACTGGTTTCTTATATGCCCCTAAGCCCCATGCCTCCATTTTCATGATGTATGTTACATATCCATTGTGAAAGCTTTGTACTAATGATTTTTCACTGCATCTTACATCGGTATCATATGTATATTGTATAACATACTTTATATTGGAGTATTCTTCATGTTTTTACTTATAACACCAATAAAAAAACTCAACAGAAAACCTCTGCTCACGATAATCTTATGTAGACTGTCACATTGCCACTAACATTCTACAATCACATTCGGGATATTTCACCCAAAAAATCACAGTAAATGGACTCCAACACTTACATACTTAACATTCCTATGCATTTTTATTAAAGTTCTATGGTCACAGCATACACTTTGATTTTACAACATCAGCATTTTTATATTGTGAGTTATGCCTGCTTGCTGGCCCACTCTTTCCTTGATTCTCTGCATGCTTTGCAGCTTCCCCTCTGTGGTTTACTTTCCATTTCTAAGGACTACAGATCCCTTGGTACCTTGCTGCCTGAATACAGAGATTCCTGCACCGACGCTGCCTCCTGAAACTCTTCCTCTCAGCACCTCTGTAGGTGAGAAGGCAGGCTCTGAGAAATGTGTGACACAGTAGTGTGTGAATATAGGATTTACATTTTTTTCCCCCATAGATACACTTTAGGGAAAAAATGTTGTATACAACAGAAAATGTGCAATTGTTTGAATGTTTACAGAAAAGTAAACAAGCTAATAAGAAGCAGTGACTTTTTTTTTTAACGAAAGTTTGAAAAATTCTGATACCCTTTTATAAAAAAAGGGCCCTTGTTGACATTTATGGAATCAATGTATATTCCTAAATTTTCAACTATTTGAACCATCTTAATAAAAGCTGCCTTCCTCTTTACCCGTCTAACTGCTGCCACCCAGGTTCACTAAAATTTGCAATAGAGGATTTCTTTCTTAAGAGATCCTGTAGGGCACATAAGCCCGCAGTCTATGGCATGAACGATTCCTAAATGATCTGTAAAAACATCTTGGAATATAGAAATCCATTTGCTTGACTGCTAAACTGTTACAGACAAACCCTAGGTAACATTTAATGAATATTTATCTGAGGTCCATATGCAGGGTTGTGGTTGAGTCTTCCGATTCCCTGCCAATTTTTATTTGACATGGTGATAAAGTTTTTCAGACTTGGGGAGACTGACAATATTACACTGTATTCCAATAGAGCTGTGAAATGGCCTCAGACAGACCTGAAAACTCTTATGATTGGTACCCATTGATTTGTCAAACTGTATGGATTTATGAACCTTCCCTGGAAGGTACTCTCGGTCATAGTTCCAATATTTTTTGTTATGTATGGTCTTTTTCGTGACACAACTGGCATAAATCCTTGAGATCTTATACTGGTCAGTTCAGGTGTACCAAGTAGATTTGCTCGCTGGTCCAATGTTAAAATGGTAAAAGCATTTTTCTGGGATGCCGTAGAAGGTTCTTGCTGACCACATCCTTCCACCAATTCTTGCTGTCCGTTATCTGGAGGCATAGTATGCACTGTGTGTAATTCAGTACTTAAAAACCCACTTGTAGTTTCATCCTCGTTTTTAATACGTATTCGAGGTGTTCCATCAAGGGGAGTTTCAAAACCACTTGACGATGTTTCATCCTCTGTTTTAATATGTACTTGAGGTGCCACAGAAGGTTCATGACACAGTCCTACCACTATTTGTCGTATAGGCTGACGTGTGCTGGTAGTCGGCCTGGCATGTATTGTATGTAATTCAGAGTTTAAAACAAAACTAGATGATCCTTTTGGTGGAAGTTGAATTGCTATGGTTTCTGGAAACAAAGTCGGAATGGCATCTCTTTTAAAAAAGTGGTTAATCCTCTGATTTCATAAGCACTACGAGTAAAGTGCAGAGAACACATTCTATAATTTCCCCTTGTGCTAGTAAAAACCCTTTCCTGCAAATTCTTCCAAATTACCAAAGTCCTGAGGCATCTGCTGTAACCATCGCTTTATTAATTCCTTGTCTTTCGGGAATGAGTGAAGCATTATATCGTCCGTCTTCCTTTTTGATGTGGTCGCACATCCCTCAACGATACACACCGGCATCCTAACAAAAAACAGCATAGTTGTTTATCTCATAAAGATTCAAACATTTCATTTGTAATAAAAAAAAATGTTTGGTTCAGCTGGGTTCCTCAATGTTATCATACTTTTGAATGTGTCCTCAGTAAACTGTAAGTTCCCACTTTTGATTCTTCTCTTCCAATTCTGTCTTTGTTTCCACTCTTCGTCATCCTTTCCTCGAAAGGGATTTTTTTTTTTGATCTCCTAATGCTGGCAATGCAATGTTTCAACTGGTGATCAATTTTTTTAAACTGGGCAATCGAGTCCATGTTGCCCATTAATAGAAAATTGACTTTTTAGTCTGCCACCAACTCTTGAGCATACAAGGCCCTCATCTATCAGCTGATGAAAAACATATTTCTTCTTATATTTTTAAGCGAAAGTACTATCAACACAAAAAAATATTATACAGATTTTAGCACACGTGTCCATGATCTCCTACTTTAACCACTTCCCATCTTTTAGGCCGTTTATAAATGGCCTGGGGTTGAAGAGGTTATACCAGTAACATGACTGCAGCTACAGTCATAATCCTGGTTTAGTTCTTTTCAGCCGGCAATTCTCTTTAGGAAAAAGTGATCAGAGCGGCTATACCGCTACTGGTTAACTTTTACAGGCGGCGGAAGGGAATCTCCTGACCCATCGGGGAGCCTGGTAAAGATGCGACCGGCGGCATCAGCTCCCAGACACAGTAAGAGGAACTGATGTTATTCCTGCCACTGTGACATCACAATGATTTGGTCTGATGTAAACATCCCGTTACAGGCTTTTAAAGCGTCACCTATGAAATTTTAGGTACTGTAGTTTGGCGCAATTTCAGGGGGCGTATGCAATTTAAAGCGTGCATGTTAGGCATCTATTTACTCGACGAAACATCTTTTATGTTTTACCCAAAAATTGGGTATTATATTGCGTTTGTGTGTACTAAATCTCATTAAAGTGTCATTGTTTCTGAATATGTGCTTGTAATAAACGGTTTCGCAAATATTGTGTGCATAAAAAAACAACCATTTTATTCTCTGGGGACTCTGCTTTAAAAAAAAAAAAAAAAACGTTTGGGGGTTCCAAGTAATTTTCTAGCAATACATTTTGATTTTTTTTTTTACATGTTTGAGAGAAATATCGGATTTGGCCTGAACTAGAAATGGTTAAATACACATGGAGAGTCAAAGAAAAAAGAAAAGATTGAACTTGCCTCTAGAATTAAAGTTCACTTACACAAAAATAAATAGCCAAGATGGTAGAAACATCAGAGGGAATAGCCATCAGATAGTCGATGGAAAATAATTTATCGCTGGTTGGTTGATCAAATCCAAAACGCCATCCAGCCAATTTTAAGCAAGATTCCAGAATTATCTCACAATCACATTTTCCCACATATGACCACTATAGGACCTCCTTTCAATTAAAGCAATCTTCCCAAAAGGAATTCCTTGAATAAACTCATCAATCACTGTATTTTATACACAATTTTTCTTTATCAAGGCCCCGATAGTGTTCCCAAAACGTAAAGCAAAAATGTTTGAAAAAGCACTTTTGCCAGAGTACAAAATGAACACATGCACTATTCATACATACGCACATAGGTGTTTCCAGCACATGTTGCTCTCGTTTAGAACCCCCCATCACAGTAATCTTTTGAGATATAAAATGCCCAAATTAACTAGAAAATGAAAATGTACAACATGGTGCAATATACCGCTGTGTGCCCATCCTTTTCAATGCAGAGATACAATGGGGTTTAATTACTAAAGCTGGAGTGTGGCAAAATCAGGCTCACTTGCCGCATACAAACCAATCAGCTTCCAGGTTTTAGCCCAGGTTCACACTGGGTGCGTTTTGGCACGAATTGCATGCGACTTCTGTAACAAAGTCAATGCAAGTCGGCCAAAAGTAGTGCAGGAACCTTTTTCTAAGTCAGATGGACTCAAGTAAGTTGCACGGTTAGAACGGTTCCGTGCACAGAATGCGCCAGGTGCTCCAAAGTCGGAGCGATTGTCACATCAGTGTGAACCAGGCTTATTGCCAAAGCTTAGTTGAACAAGATGAAGTTAGAAGCTAATTGGCTACCATTCACATCTACACCAGATTCTAAGTGTGGCAGCTTTAGTAAATCTCTCTCTCCCCCCCCCCCCCCATATGTCCTGCATGCTTTATTCAAGCAAAAACTAAACATACAATCCACAAAAATCAACATTATATGATTAATTATGATGTTTATCATTTTAGGCTTTCAAAAAAGTAATATATATAACTGGCTCAGGTACATGGATGATATGAGGCACCAAACATGGCATTTTTGTGCCTGGCGTACCACAGGCAGTATGCGGCCGTACTTGGAGAAAGGATGATGCTTTCTTGCATCGTGTTTACAAAGTTATGACATTCCCTGGATGTTCTGCATTCAGGGAATACATCATATGCGCATTTAACACTGATGCAAGAAAACATTGTCTTTTACAGGAGTAAGGCTGTGTGCAGTCATTCACTTCTATGGCTGGCTGTGTGCACCACCTGTGGCTTACAGTAAAGCATATTTGCGACCCAAACCACCCATGTGCAAGAGCCCAAATAGCATCATCTTAATTTCATAACATTGAAAAACACCTAAACATATTTTCTAAGTATGTTTTTAAAAGTTATAATGCATCTGTAGAAAAATATTACCCACCTATGTGTCCCTTTTGTGCTGTGAATGTTTTGGTGGTGGTCCAGAGGTCCCTTTGGCTAGGTGCAGTTACAACCTGCCGGGCAATGAGAAGTAGGCAGGGGTATGTGCCAAGTCACCTGATAAACACTATGCTGAGCTAATGGCTGAGGTTGGGTCAGGCCAATGGATGTCAGGAGCAAGACGCCATCCTGGCAGTGGGGCAAGATAACTCTGTCCTGCAAACACCTGGCTAGCACTTCAGAAAAATTGGCCATGCTGACATTCACTTACATTTAGCAAACTAATGCCTGTCTTATTTGGGCTACTGGTTGAGCTAGTACATGGATGCTCATCCTGTGGCCCTCCAGCTGATGTGGATCTACAAGTCCCATCATGCTCAGCATTTGGGAGTCATGAATGTATCAGTCACCCTTGCCATGCCTCATGAGACTTGTAGTTCCGCAACAGGTGGAGGGCCACAGGCTGAGCACCCATGAGCTAGTAGAATAGAGAAAGCCATGATGAATAACGATCCCTGGGCAGTTAGGTTAGGATGTATGCAAGCACTGGGGTCATACTGTGGATGGGTGGCCTGCACAGCAAAGTGATGTAACCCATACAATGCTGCTTGCTTCTGGGCATGCTCAAGCCCCCCCCCAGATGAGAAACTATGATCTATCAGTAAAAGCAGAACACATTACACCAGGGCTTGACAAATTTGCTTCAAATCTTGGAGCCAGCAAGACAGTTTTTTTATTTAACCTTTTGGCCTACTTTCCCCCACTTCCTGCCCAGCCAATATTCAGCTTCCAGTGCTGTGGCACTTCAATGACAATTATGTGTTCATGCAATACTGTACCCAAATGAAATGTTTATAATTTTGTTAAGACAGATAGGGCTTTTTTTCTGGTGGTATTTTTACCACCACTGGGGGGGAACAGCTAAGTACATAAAAAAAAAAAAAACACAGAACATTTTGAAGAAGAAGAAAAAACTGCACGGATAAGCAGCACTGATAGATGGCACTGGTGAGGCTGTACTGATGGGGCACTGACGAGGCAGCCACACTGGCTGTCCATCGACTAGCGGGCTCTTTGCGGACCAGACCCGACTCAGAGCTGCAATTGGAGCCTGTCCAGTAGGGGAACCAGAGTGCCGGGGGGGGGGATCCCATGCAAGGTGGTATCCGGCTTGGGGCCCATCGATGAGCCCATTCAGAGCTGCCAGTTCCTGCTCCAGGGAGTCTTTCCTGGACAGCTCGATCTAGACCAGCGGGAGGGTGGAGAGAGCTGCACAGGTGACACATACTGTCAGGGGCTCCACTCTGCCCCATCAGCTCAGCTCCTCCTACAGCCCCGCATCTGCCCTAACCCTTCACAGTCCTGCCCTCACAGCTCTGTCCCTCACCACCCCCAGCATCAGAAACCACACGTGACACCGCGTTCTGGCTGCGCCCCCTCCCATGCTAGCCACTGGGGCTGACAACAGACCAGGCCGCATTATTTAGTCGCCATGGCGACCTAGTATTTGTTGAGTCCTGCATTACACATAGTTGGGCACACATTGAGCCAGAGAAATTATTGGTCTAAAGCAGGGATCCCTCAAACTACGGCCTCCAGCTGTTGTAAACTACACATCCCATGGGCATTGTAACACACTGACATTCACAGACATGACCAGGCATGATGGGAATTGTAGTTCCTGAACACCTGGAGGGCCGTAGTTTGAAGACCCATGGTCTAAAGGCCTAATGCATTCTGAGGGGTTCTAAAGAAAAAGGTCAAGTCCCTCGAGGATGATGCACAAGGCTGTGCGTCCTCTGCTTGTATTATGTTACAGTTTGTCCAGATTACCCCAGTACTGAGAGGACGCAAAGCCCTGTACATTATAAAGACAGGGGTCATCCTCACCATACACTGTACACTAATAAGACAGGAGGTCTTCCTCCCCCATACACTGTACATTATACAGACAGAGTCACACATGTCTCAGTACCCCAAGCATACAATAATGATGTGGTGTGTACAGGCCGGATGATCTCCCATCCTCTGGTGACAGGTTCTCTTACAGAGGGGACTACATACGGGTCTGTACACAGGAAGGATGGTGACACCGACTGATACTCACTCTGCTCGGCCTCCCCTCAGAAACTCCCGGACGCTGTACACACGCTGCTTCCGCCTCCAGACCGGAAGTGACGGTTTCCCTGGCACAGTGCACGCTGGGAGCAGAAGGCGGAGGAAGTGATTCGGTGAGTGGAAGTTGCTTGTGATAGGGGCACTACAAGTCCAACATTTCCTTCTACATACAGGGCCTACACTCTGTATACAGGGGTACTTCAAGTCCCGGGTGTGCTCTCCTGTAGACAGGGGTACTACAGTCCCAGTGTGCCCTCCTTGTGTATGCAGGGGTACTACAAGTCCCAGTGTGCCC
Organism: Rana temporaria; assembly: GCF_905171775.1. NCBI lineage: Eukaryota > Metazoa > Chordata > Amphibia > Anura > Ranidae > Rana > Rana temporaria. The sequence goes on from NC_053497.1 coordinate 120,899,053, forward strand.
TCCTTTTGTAATGCAGGGGTACTACAAGTCCCAGTGTGCCCTCCTTGTGTATGCAGGGGTACTACAAGTCCCAGTGTGCCCTCCTTCTGTATGTAGGGGTACTACAAGTCGCCAGTGTGCTCTCCTGTTTACAGGGGTACTACAAGTCCCAGTGTGCCCTCCTTGTGTATGCAGGGGTACTACAAGTCCCAGTGTGCCCTCCTTGTGTATGCAGGGGTACTACAAGTCCAGTGTGCCCTCCTTGTGTATGCAGGTGGTACTACAAGTCCCAGTGTGCCCTCCTGTGTGTATGCAGGGGTACTACAAGTCCCCAGTGTGCCCTCCTTCTGTATGTAGGGGTACTACAAGTCCCAGTGTGCTCTCCTGTTTACAGGGGTAGCCACAAGTCCCCAGTGTGCACTCCTTCTGTATGCAGGGTACTACAAGTCCAGTGTGCACTCCTCTGTATGCAGGGGTACTACAAGTCCCAGTGTGCACTCCTTCTGTATGCAGGGGTACTACAAGTCCCAGTGTGCCCTCCTTGTGTCTGCAGGGTACTACAAGTCCCAGTGTGCCCTCTTCTGTATGCAGGGGTACTACAAGTCCCAGTGTGCACTCCTTCGTATGCAGGGGTACTACAAGTCACAATGTGCCCTCCTTGTGTATGCAGGGGTACTACAAGTCCCAGTGTGCACTCCTTCTGTATGCAGGGGTACTACAAGTCACAATGTGCCCTCCTTGTGTATGCAGGGGTACTACAAGTCACAATGTGCCCTCCTTGTGTATGCAGGGGTACTAACAAGTCCCAGTGTGCCCTCCTTGTGTATGCAGGGGTACTACAAGTCCCAGTGTGCACTCCTTGTGTATGCAGGGGGTACTACAAGTCCCAGTGTGCACTCCTTGTGTATGCAGGGGTACTACAAGTCCCAGTGTGCACTCCTTGTGTATGCAGGGGTACTACAAGTCCCAGTGTGCTCTCCTTCTCTATACAGGCGTACTACAAATCCCAGTGTGCCCTCCTTCTGTATGCAGGGTACTACAAGTCCCAGTGTGCTCTCCTGTATACAGGGGTACTACAAGTCTCAGTGTGCCCTCCTGTATACACGGGGTGCTACAAGTCTCAGTGTGCCCTCCTTCTGTATGCAGGGGTACTACAAATCCAGTGTGCCCTCCTTCTGTAGTGCAGGGGTACTACAAATCCAGTGTGCTCTCCTGTTTAACAGGGGTACTACAAGTCCCAGTGTGCACTCCTCTGTATGCAGGGTAATAACAAGTCCCAGTGTGCACTCCTTGTGTATGCAGGGGGTACTACAAGTCCCAGTGTGCCCTCCTTGTGTATGCAGGGGTACTACAAGTCCCAGTGTGCCCTCCTTCTGTATGTAGGGGTACTACAAGTCCCAGTGTGCTCTCCTGTTTACAGGGGTACCACAAGTCCCAGTGTGCACTCCTTCTGTATGCAGGGGTACTACAAGGTCCCCAGTGTGCACTCCTTCTGTATGCAGGGGTACTACAAGCCCAGTGTGCACTCCTTCTGTATGCAGGGGTACTACAAGTCCCAGTGTGCCCTCCTGGTGTATGCAGGGGTACTACAAGTCCCAGTGTGCCCTCCTTCTGTATGCAGGGGTACTACAAGTCCAGTGGGCCCTCCCTTGTGTATGCAGGGGTACTACAAGTCCAGTGTGCACTCCTTCTGTATGCAGGGGGTACTACAAGTCACATGTGCCCTCCTTGTGTATGCAGGGGTACTACAAGTCCCAGTGTGCACTCCTTCTGTATGCAGGGGTACTACAAGTCACAATGTGCCCTCCATTGTGTATGCAGGGGTACTACAAGTCCCAGTGTGCACTCCTTCTGTATGCAGGGGTACTACAAGTCACAATGTGCCCTCCTTGTGTATGCAGGGGTACTACAAGTCCACAATGTGCCCTCCTTGTGTATGCAGGGTACTTACAAGTCCAGTGTGCCCTCCTTGTGTATGCAGGGGGTACTACAAGTCCCAGTGTGCCCTCCTTGTGTATGCAGGGGTACTACAAGTCCAGTGTGCACTCCTTGTGTATGCAGGGGTCTACAAGTCCCGTGTGTGCACTCCTTGTGTATGCAGGGGTATACAAGTCCCAGTGTGCACTCCTTGTGTATGCAGGGGTACTACAAGTCCAGTGTGCTCTCCTTCTCTATACAGGCTACTACAAATCCCAGTGTGCCCTCCTTCTGTATGCAGGGGTACTACAAGTCCCAGTGTGCTCTCCTGTATACAGGGGTACTACAAGTCTCAGTGTGCCCTCCTGTATACACGGGGTGCTACAAGTCTCAGTGTGCCCTCCCTTTCTGTATGCAGGGGTACTACAAATCCAGTGTGCCCTCCTTCTGTATGCAGGGGTACTACAAATCCCAGTGTGCTCTCCTGTTTACAGGGGTACTACAAGTCCCAGTGTGGCACTCCTTCTGTATGCAGGGGGTAATACAAGTCCCAGTGTGCCCTCCTTGTGTATGCAGGGGTACTACAAGTCCCAGTGTGCACTCCTTGTGTATGCAGGGGTACTAGCAAGTCCCAGTGTGCACTCCTTGTGTATGCAGGGGTACTACAAGGTCCCAGTGTGCACTCCTTGTGTATGCAGGGTACTACAAGTCCCAGTGTGCACTCCTTGTGTATGCAGGGGTACTACAAGTCCCCAGTGTGCTACTCCTTGTGTATGCAGGGGTACTACAGTCCCAGTGTGCACTCCTTGTGTATGCAGGGGTACGACAAGTCCAGTGTGCCCTCCTTCTGTATGCAGGGGTACTACAAATCCAGTGTGCTCTCCTGTTTACAGGGGTACTACAAGTCCCAGTGTGCCATCCTTCTGTATGCAGGGGTAATACAAGTCCCAGTGTGCACTCCTTGTGTATACAGGGGTACTACAAGTCCCAGTGTGCACTCCTCTGTATGCAGGGGTACTACAAGTCCCAGTGTGCACTCCTTCTGTATGCAGGGGTACTACAAGTCCCAGTGTGCACTCCTTGTGTATACAGGGGTACTACAAGTCCCAGTGTGCCCTCCTTCTGTATGCAGGGGTACTACAAATCCCAGTGTGCTCTCCTGTTACAGGGGTACTACAAGTCCCAGTGTGCACTCCTTCTGTATGCAGGGGTACTACAAGTCCCAGTGTGCCCTCCTTGTGTATGCAGGGGTATACAAGTCCCAGTGTCCACTCCTTCTGTATGCAGGGTAACTACAACTCCAGTGTGCCTTTCCTTGTGTATACAGGGGGTACTACAAGTCCCAGTGTTCTTTCTGTATACAGGGGGTACTACAAGTCCCAGTGTGCCCTCCTTGTGTATGCAGGGGTGGCTACAACTTCCAGTGTGCCCTCCTTTAGTATCAGGGGTACTACAAGTCCCAGTGTGCCTCCTTGTGATGCAGGGGTACTACAAGTCCCAGTGTGCCCTCCTTCTGTAGCAGGGGTACTACAAGTCCCAGTTGTGCTCTCCTGTATACAGGGACACTACAAGTCCCAGTGTGCCCTCCTTGTTATGCAGGGTACTACAAGTCCCAGTGTCCACTCCTTCTGTTATGCAGGGGTACTACAACTCCCAGTGTGCCTTCCTTGTGTATACAGGGGTACTACAAGTCCCAGTGTTCTTTCCTGTATACAGGGGTACTACAAGTCCCAGTGTGCCCTCCTTGTGTATGCAGGGTGAAACTACAAGTCCCAGTGTGCCCTCCTTGTGTATGCAGGGGTGCTACAACTTCAGTGTGCCCTCCTTGTGTATGCAGGTGTGCTACAACTTCCAGTGTGCCCTCCTTTAGTATGCAGGGGTACTACAAGTCCCAGTGTTCTTTCCTGTATACAGGGGTACTACAAGTCCCAGTGTTCTTTCCTGTATACAGGGGTACTACAAGTCCCAGTGTGCCCTCCTTGTGTATGCAGGGGTACTACAAGTCCCAGTGTGCCCTCCTTGTGTATGCAGGGGTGCTACAAACTTCCAGTGTGCCCTCCTTGTGTATGCAGGGGTGCTACAACTTCCAGTGTGCCCTCCTTTAGTATGCAGGGGTGCTACAAGTCCCAGTGTTGCCCGTCCTTGTGTATGCAGGGGTACTACAAGTCCCAGTGTGCCCTCCTTCTGTATGCAGGGGTACTACAAGTCCCAGTGTGCTCTCCTTCTGTATGCAGGGGTACTACAAGTCCCAGTGTGCTCTCCTTCTCTATACAGGCGTACTACAAGTCCCAGCTGATTGGCTATTAATGTAGCAGTGCACCAGATTTTGCACCCTCCAGTTTTAGTAAATCAACCCCAGTGTGTTCAGGGGGTGGCATGCTTCTCTCCTGCCTTCAGCAGACTTGTACAGGCACTGACAGGTTCACTTTAATTCTATCTTCATTTATAACATTTTTATTGTTGTTTGCATACACAAAATACAAAAAGTGGTACACCAATTTGCATGGAGTTAGCACACTACATACGCAAGCATACATTCCCCCCCCCCCCCCTGCATCTCCGTATCATTGTGATTGAGTGGAAAAGCCCATTTAAACTCCAAAGTTATCTTCCCTTATGTCCGCCCTCCCCCCACCACCCCTCTCCCACCCCTCCACCCTCCCATCACACCATGGACTAGTTTCTTAAAGCGGTAGTTCACCCTCACCCACATGATTTTACCATCGAGAGCAGGCATATGTAGCGCGAGCTACAGTATGCCTGTCCCGATTTTTTTAACCCCGGACTCACCTTGTAATCAGGACATCGTAGATTTCGGCTCCCGCAGGGAATGGGCGTGCCTATGGAGAGGAGGATGATTGACGGCCGCTCTGGCACGTCACTCTCCGCCGAAGACAGCCGGAGTAGGTCTCGCTCTTCACGGCGCCGGCGCACAGGCTATGCGCAGGCGCCGTGAAGAGCCAAGCCTATTTCGGCTATTTCCGGAGAAGCGTGACGCGCCAGAGCCGGCCGTCATCATCCTCCGTCTCCATAGGCACGCCCATTCCCCGGTATCTTCGATGAACGATTACAAGGTGAGTACGGGGGGTAAAAAAATCGGGACAGGCATACTGTAGCTCGCGCTACAATGCCTGATTTTATGGTAGTAGAAAAAAAAAAAAAAATTTCCGTTCATAGGTGAACCCCCGCTTTAAGGTTAGTTTGTTTTCATTAAATAAATCCTCCCCCATATAGGGGTGTCAGATAGCTGGTTAAAGTATATATCATTATATAGGACATCCCATTATGTCTAGCCAAGGTTTCCACATCCTCACATATTTTCCATAGTTGCCCTGTCTAGTGAGTGTCACTCTCTCGCTCCAGATCATTGTATTAATGGTTCAACCGCAAGATTTAACAGTAGGTGGAGTCTGGGCCTGCCACCTCCACGCAATTAACTTCCTTGCCTGGAAGAGGCATCACCACCACCGTACCAGCAGGCACTCTGTTTCTCCCTCAATACTACTAGTAGGCATGTCTTAGATTTCAGCTTCCAGATTCGTTATGAAAGTTTTATTTATTGTGTCTATTACCTCCTCCAGTATCTAAATAGCTTGGGGCATTTCCACATCATGTGGATGAGACTGCCTGTCGCTCTGCACCTTGGACATCGTCAGTACTTCTCCACCCAAGGTGAACATTCTCCTGGGGGTATAGGTATACTCTATGCAAGAGGAACAAGTGTGATACTTTCTGAGCCGGAGAGATCGAGACCAGTAACCCCCCTCCTCAAGATCGCACTCCACTGTTCCGTGGTCATTGACCCAAGTCTTTCTCCCACCCCATCCTGCTCTAATGGGCCTGCCTACTTATTGTTTTACTCCTATTCTGGAATACAGTTCAGAGATCAGGCCTTTCGTTGTTTTTGAAGAGGTTATTTTCGAGAGGGTGGGAGCCGAGGACCATACAATGGGTTGTGACCCAAACTGGGCTTGGATGCCGTGCCGGATCTGGAGGTATCTGTAAAATGTTTTATTTGCTATGTTGAATTCCTGTCGCAAATCTGCAAAGGATTTCATATGTTCTCCATCGTACAATTGATTCAAGCAATTTATCCCTTGTCTCTCCCATTCCTTGCATCTCTCAATGTCTTTTAGTTCCCTTAAGTTCTGGTTGCACCAGAGAGGGGCAAACGTTGTTATTCCCTTATAGCCCATCAGTGTTTTTGTTGTTTGCCATACTTTAAGGATTAGTTTTATAGTTGGACCCTTATAAATAAACGAGCCAGCCTCGAGTGCCTCCAATATTGTCCTGTGTGGTGCCCCTAATAACATCAGTGTACCTTCAAAACCTGTCTTTGCAGACAGTGTGACATAAAATATTGAAACAACCATCATTTTATTCTCTAGGGTCTCTACTAAAAAAGTATAATGTTTGGGGGGGTTCTAATAAAATTTCTATAAAAAAATACAGATTTTTAACTTGTAAACAACAAGTGTCAGAAATAGGTTTAGGCCCCTTTCACAATGGGGCGTTCTTTCGAGCGTTTTTCAAGCTTTTTTCGAGCTTTATTCGAGCAAAGCCTCATCTGCAATCCCAATGTGCTGGTAAAGCCCTGCTAAGACCCTAACGTCAGGGCTCAACAAATCCCGGTCGCCAGGTCGCCATGGTGACTAGAAATAGGGTCCTGGCGACTTGGCTTGGAAGGGGGGCAAATTTTTTATTTTTTTGTGAGCTGGCGCCATCTGGTGGTGAGCCGTTGGTATTACAAGTTATTACCACCAGATGTGTAAGTTGGCGCCATCTGGTGGTGGCCGTTGGTATTACAAGTTAAGCATTACAAGTTAAACAGCAATTCTAATGTAATTTTTCACTGCCATCTTCTTCCCTCTAATTAGAACCCCCAAACATTATATATATTTTTTATCCTAACACCCTAGAGAATAAAATAGCGATCGTTGCAATACTTTCTGTCACGCCGTATTTGCGCAGCGGTCTTACAAGCGCACTTTTTTGGATTTTTTTTTTTACTTTTTTAAAAAAAAAATAAGACAACAGTGAAGTTATCCCCATTTTTTTGAATATTATGAAAGATAATGTTACGCCGAGTAAATTCATACCCAACATGTCACGCTTCAAAATTGCTTCCGTTCGTGGAATGCCAACAAACTTTTACCCTTTAAAATCTCTATAGGCGACGTTTAAAAAAAATCTACAGGTTGCATGTTTTGAGTTACAGAGGAGCTAGAATTATTGCTCTCACTCTACCAATCGCGGCGATACCTGACATGTGTGGTTTGAACACAGTTTACATATGCGGGCGCTGCTCACGTATGTGTTCGCTTCTGCGCGCAAGCTCGTCGGGACGGGGTGCGTTTTCTGGCTCCTAACTTTTTTAGCTGGCTCCTAGATTCCAAGCAAATTTGTCAATCCCTGCCTAACGTTTTAGGGCGTTTTTGCAGTGCCTCAGTGTGAAAGGGTAAGGTGTTTTTACAGCACTTTAAATTCATTTCAATGGAGAGGGGCGTTTTTGGAGCGTTTTTTTCAGCGTCCAAAAGCTGCTCCAAAGATGCTGCGTACAGGACTCAGTGTAAAAGGGTCCATTGAGAATCATGGAAAGCATTTAATGAGCGTTTTAATAGCGCTATTTTTAACGCTAAAATGCTGTAAAAATGCTTCAGTGTGAAAGGGGTCTTAGTCTTTAAAGGAGTTGTAAACCCTCGTGTTTTTTCACCTTAATGCATCCTATGCATTAAGGTGAAAAAACTTCTGGTAGTCAGTGGTTAAACTGATCTCATTTACAGACCGAAGTTCATTCCTTTGTTCTAAAAGTGTTACAATGTTTCTCCTTCTAAACTTGGCAGCCTTTTTTTTTTTTTTTTTAAGACAGCTGTCAGCTGTGAGGAGAAGAACTCTGCATAGAATCGTATAGTGCCATTATCTACAACTTATGTATGTTGCCTTTTGTGTCTATGCCTTGTCTTTTAGATTGTGAGCTGTTTGGTGATAGTTTCCATAGGCAGTGTTATGGTTGCAGCCCCTTTATGAAGGTCCATTGAATTCTATTGCATGCAATACGCTGCTTTTTGCTGGAAAAAAAGTCCCTGACCCTTTCCAAAAACGCAGAGGCACAAAAAAGCATTGATGTGAACATGTTCCATAGGAAACCATGTTAAAAAATTTCCCTGCATTTCTGCAAAATGCACCAAAAAAAAGCATTAGTGTGAATGGAGCCTTAGACCACATTCTACACAGTCTGTGGTCTTGTTGTTTTGTTGTTTCTCATCACATGACAGTTTTTTTGTTTTTTTTTTATTGGTGGATATCAGTTTGGGCTCCCCATCCTGTGACTGATGTGTTTGTCTTATGATTTCATACTGTATAGCCTTTTGCCCTGTTGCATGATGAATAAACATTGACATCTCTATTCAATACAGATTGCAAGATGCTGCGCAGGAAGCCCACACGCCTGGAACTGAAACTTGATGATATTGAGGAATTTGAAAGTATCCGTAAAGAACTGGAGGTGAGAAAACCACATGGGGGAGTGGTCATTATTTTTCTTACAAATAATTATAATTCATTCTTTACATCAGAACCCAACAAGCAAAACAGGAAGTAGTTGAACAGGTTTTGCTTTAGCAGGGAACCCCTTATTTTCTGCAGCATGGACAGCCAGGCACCGAACATTGTCAGGAGAGGTCAGCCATAGCAGCTGTTGAAGTTTCCTTTAACCACTTAAGCCAGTGTTTCTCAACCTTTTTACCTCAGAGGAACCCTTGGTAAAAAGTTTGAGACCTCAGAGAACCCTGGAGGTAATGTTCACATGTACAACTCTACAACGTTGGTGTGATCAGCGAGCTGTTGATAGAACAACAATCATTTTTTGAAATAGCATTAAATAATAGAAACAATATTAAATCGTACCTGTTTATTGTAAAACTTGTGTTTTGCCTTTTTCTGCACGAATGGTCAATTCTGGGTGAAAGTTGAGATAAGCAGTGTACAGGGAGGCAGCAGGGCAAAGCAGAGGGGGTCAGGAGGGCATACTACATGGGTGGCAGCAGTGCACATTACATGGGAAAATGGGCATATTACTTGGGAGCAAGGCTTATTATGGGTCACTCAGCTGGGCACATTACATAGGATCAGGGCACCTGGGATCAGAGCACCTTACATGGGGTCAGGGCATATGGGATCAGAGCACATTACATGGGGTCAGGGCACATGGAAGCAGAGCATCTTACATGGGGTCAGGGCATATGGGATCAGAACACCTTGCATGAGATCAGGGCACCTTACATGGGATCAGGGTAACTTACATGAGCACAGGACAGCAGTCATTTCATTTGCAGAACTAAGCAGGGAAGCAACTGTGATGAGTTCTTTCCTGCTGCACTGTTCCCTCCTCTAATTCTCTCTTCCCGTCCATCCTGGGTGATGTCACATACAAGCACCTGGGAGGGGAGCAGAGCTGCACAGTTACTCAAGGAGAACTGCTTGCTTGTGTAGCTGTGCGTGAGTCAGCCGAGGGGATTCGATCTACCAGTCAGCTGCCTGTGACTGACAAGTAGATCACTGCAGAAGCCTAGGGTTCAACCTTAGTGAAGAAACACTGACTTGTCGCCCCCTGTCAGAACACAATAGAACAGCAGGGATAGATCTCTGTACTAAAATTGGATTGTTAGTACAGGGGTTCCGACCTGAACTGTCTTTTTTTTTTTTTTTCTTGTAGAGCCGTAAAAAACAGCGAGAAGAGGTGGATTTGTCTGCCAGTGAGGAAGATGCTGCAGTGTCACTCAGTGATGACTCTAAAACGAGAGAGCAAACTATCCATGACCGCATTGGATACAAACCACAGCCGAAGCCAAACAACCACACTGTACAGTTTGGAAACTTTGAGTTTTAGAGAAAAGAAATGGACTTTACCTTGTTTTTTTTTTTATGAACTGAAAGAACTGTTTAATGAGCGGAAATCAATTTGTATGGATTAATTTTTTTTTATGTTTTTTTTTTTTTATTAATATAAGTGTCATATTTTTGCAGTGCTTGGTGACATTTGTTTTTGCTTAAAAAGTTACATGTTAAAAAGAGTAACAATTCTGGCATATTAGAATGCCTTTCGGAAAGGTCCTAGTCCAGTTAATATGTGACTTGTTAAAGCCGTTGTATACCCCACTTTTGTGATTTTTTTTACCTACAGGTAAGCCTATAATAATTTTCTAGCATGTTTGGCATTATGCCTTACTATAAAAAAATTTGACAGGCAAATCATATTTTGTGAATCTTTTCCAAAGTTCCTTACATGGAGATCCTGCCAACACCAGAACGTCCTGTTAAAAAATGAGTGCCAAGCCACAGCATTTCAGGCAGCAGCATTGTCAGTCTGGTCTGTGTGCTCCTTTATTTTGCTGTTGGGTTGTCTGTCGGCAGGCCATGCCCCTAAGGTCCTCAGACTAGAGCAAGGATCTTCAAACTATGGGCCTCCAGTTGTTCAGGAACCACAATTCCCGTCATGTCTGTGAATGTCAGAAGTTTACAATGCCTCATGGGATGTGTAGTTCCGCAACAGCTGGAGGGCCGTAGTTTGAGGATCCCTGGACTAGAGGAAGAAAGAAGGTGCAAGTGTTAAGATCAGCTGATCAATCTGAGTGTTGGGATGAGGGGAAGCATGCCAGTGTCTTGGACCTTCTGTACATTTAGAAGTCCATTTTTTTTTAACACAACGTCCACCCAAGATGAATTTTTTCCGAATTAGATTCAAATTGTGAATTATAGGTGCAAGTTGTTTGAATTGTCTGTGAAAACATTTATAATTAAACCTCTTAGTGTTGCACTGTAGAGAACCAAATAAATGTTTGGTAGCTTTAGAAAATTATATTGTCTGTAGATTGAAATGGAAAATATTTTTTATGTCCTATTGTACATATTGTCCTATATTAACCACTTAAGCCCCGGACCATTTTGCAGCTAAATGCCCAGGCCAGGTTTTGCAATTCGGCACTGCGTCGCTTTAACAGACAATTGCGCGGTCGTGCGACGTGGCTCCCAAACAAAATTGGCGTCCTTTTTTCCCCACAAATAGAGCTTTCTTTTGGTGGTATTTGATCACCTCTGTGGTTTTTATTTTTTGCGCTTTAAACAAAAATAGAGCGACAATTTTGAAAAAAATTCAATATTTTTTACTTTTTGCTGTAATAAATATCCCCCAAAAACATATCTAAAAAAAAAAATTTCCTCAGTTTAGGCCGATACGTATTCTTCTACCTATTTTTGGTAAAAAAAATCGTAATAAGCGTTTATCGATTGGTTGGTTTATAGCGTTTACAAAATAGGGGATAGTTTTATTGCATTTTTATTAATTTTTTTTTTTTTACTACTATTGGCGGCGATCAGCGATTTTTTTCGTGACTGCGACATTATGGCGGACACTTCGGACAATTTTTACACATTTTTGGGACCATTGTCATTTTCACAGCAAAAAATGCATTTAAATTGCATTGTTTATTGTGAAAATGACAGTTGCAGTTTGGGAGTTAACCAAAGGGGGCACTGTAGGAGTTAGGGTTCACCTAGTGTGTGTTTACAACTGTAGGGGGGTGTGGCTGTAGGACTGACGTCATCGATCGAGTCTCCCTTATAAAAAGGATCACTCGATCGATACGCCGCCACAGTGAAGCACGGGGAAGCCGTGTTTACATACGGCTCTCCCCGTTCTTCAGCTCCGGGGAGCGATCGTGACGGAGCGGCTATAAACGAATAGCCGCGCCGTCGTCCCGGATCGCTCCCCGAGGGAATCCGCACGCAGCGGAGGGGGTCCCGATCGGACCCCCCACCCGCTAGAAGGCAAGGACGTATATATACGCCCATCTGCCTGTCCGTGCCATTTTGCGGACGTAAATAGTCGCGCGGCGGGCGTTAAGGGGTTAAATAGCTGTCACTGAGATAGGACACTAAGGCTAGGTTCACACTATTGCAGTTTCCATGCGGCCACAGCACTCCATTCATTCTAAAATCACAGCTGCAGGAAAACCACATAGTGCTATGTGATTCCCAGCAAGCTGCAGTTTCCAATGTGTGGGGGTGCCGTTAAAGAATATTTTAACTTTAACATTTCATATTCCTGATGTGTGCCTGCTGTACCATGTACTCCTATGGACAAGTATCCTGTTCTCTTTATATGAAATTCCTGTTGTTCTTGCCATTCTCTCTGTTTTCTTAATTAAAATTGACCATACTAGGCATGAGAGCACCGTGTGGTCAGTTTTATGGCTGTGCTGGGAACTCCGCATGCTCTTCTCTAATGATTAGACTTGTGTTGACATGCCCCCCCGCACAGCCATTCACTTGGGAAAACTTGTGTGCTGCTGTTTTTTTGCCCTAGCTCTCTGAGGAGAACAGTGGGTATGTTATCACGTTTAAAAAAAAAAAAAAGTATATCATATTTTTTATATGTATACACAAATGTTTTGGCTTTCATTTCTATTTTAAATTGAATGGGTTGTTTTACAACGTGAACTTTAAGAATTAATGGAAACCCTGCACATCTGGTAATAGCAGTGCATTTTTGCTGTGGGTATGGGGAAAGTGTTTCTTCCAATAAAAACGCATCACAATGACTGTGGTATTTTCCCTGCCTCTTTTGAGACTCAATTTTACCTCCCCTGGACGTGCAGGAATATTTCCTTAACCACTTGTCCACGGGAGGACGTCATAAGACGTCCTCCACTTTGTGCGGTGATATCTGAATGATGCCTGCAGCTACAGGCATCATTCAGATATCGCCGTCTTCAGCCGCCGATTCTGTGCACGATAAGAACGATCAAAGCGGCTGTTCCGCCGCTTGATCGTTCTTATAGGCAGCGGGAGGCAGCCGCCATCCGGTGCTTCACCGGGCTCTCCCGTGCCATCGGGGGCCCGGAGAGCGAATCAGTCGGCGCTGCCTGGAAAGCATAGAGATGACTGGTGACCAGATGGTCACCAGTCATCTCTATGACCGTTGGAGGCCCGGGCGCGACGTTATGACGTCACGCCCGGTACCTGGAAGTAAACAAAGCCGCATTTCATTCTTGTAAGCCTGGAGGAGAGATGAGGGGTCTTATTGACCCCACATCTCTCCATAAAGAGGACCTGTCACAGTGATTTCTATTACAAGGGATGTTTACATTGCTTGTAATAGGAATAAAAGTGATAAAAAAAAGTGTAAAAATAAAAAAAATTAAGTAAAATAAAACTACAATTTTAAAATTATTTTTTTCAAAACGCCCCTGTCCCCGTTATCTCGCGCGCTGAAGCGAACACGCATGCAAGTCCCACCCACATATGTAAACGCCGTTCAAACCCCACATGTGAGGTATCGTCGCGTGCGTTAGAGCGTGTGCAACAATTCTAGCACTAGACCTCCTCTGTAACTCGAAAATAGTAACCTGTAAAAAATGTTAAAGCATCACCTATGGAGATTTTAAAGTACCGACGTTTGGCGCCATTCCATGAGTGTGCACAATTTTAAAGGGTGACATGTTAGGTATCTCTTTACTCGGCGTAACATCATCTTTCACATTATACAAAAAAATTGGGCTAACTTTACTGTTTTGTTATTTTTTAATTCTTGAAACCGTTTCCCCCCCCCCAAAAAATGTGTTTGAAAAATAATTGCGCAAATACCGTGCGAGAAAATAAGTTGCAATGACCGCCATTTTATTCCCTAGTGTGTCTGCTAAAAAATATATATATATAATGTTTGGGGGTTCTGATTAATTTTCTAGCAAAGAAATTGTGATTTTTACATGAAGGAGAGAAGTGCCAAAATACGCCCGGTGGACTAGTGGTTAAAGTGATTGTAAAGCTTTTTTTTTTTATTATTTAAATATAAGCAAACATGTCATATATTTACCTTCTCTCTGCAATGGATTTGCACAGAGCAGCCCCGATCCTCCTCTTCTGGGGTCCCCCACTGGCATTCCTGGCTCCTTCTCTCTGGGGAGTGCCCTCATAGAAAGACACTTTCTATGTGGGCACTCATGCGTCTCACTCCAGAGTCACCTTTTCTGCATCTATTGACACAGACAGCTTGGTGCTGCCCTGCTCTTTTGTTACAAACTTCTATTGACAGCACCAGGAGCCAGTGGCTCCGCTGCCATCAATCTGCCCTGTAAGGAGGGAGGAGAGCCGCTGCTCTCATGCACAGAGCTGAATGTAAAATGAGCTCAGGTAAGTATGAAGTTATATAGTTTAACCAGTGCATGACCAGTGATTCTACCCCCTCACAAGTGTACAATCTAAAGAGAATGGCAGGCTCTCGTTAATTAATTTTTAACCAGGAAAAGAATAAGAGCCCCATTTACACAAACTTTCTCAGCACTGATAGAAAAGAAAGGATACCTAATTACACCTGGTTCTAAGGCAGGCCATAAACGGAGCGAATTTCTTTCCTGCAACCATGGGTTGTAGGAAAGAAATTAGCTCGGTATCCCTTTCAACACTGATAGTGTTGATGCAGGAATCCCTCCTGCTGAGCCATTATATTCTCCTGGTAGGGGGGCGGGGGAATCTGTCTCTTCTGGGAGAAGACAGTGGTTATTGCTAACGTCTATAACAGCCGCTTGCAATAATTGCATGTAAAATCCAGCAGGCTGGTTGTACCCAAGTTGATCGATCAATAAACTTGAGAGCATTCAGCCTGCCCATATATGATTTGAATCTCAGCTGGTTCAACAGGATGAATCGAACCATCTATGACTGGCTTTACACTTTTTTTCCACTGCATAGATTTGTGCATTGGGAATGTATGTATATGAAAGTCACATACAGTATCAGGCTCCTCTGCAAAATGTTATCCATCTCTTGTTAATGGGATTAGCAATACAGGCGGTCCCGGGGTTACAAACGGAGGGAGACAAAAGAAGTGAGAGGATTATCTACCCCTAGGAAGGGAAATTCTTTCCTGTAAGAGGTTAATAGAGGGAGGGGCCGCCTAAGGCAAGAGGAGAAGTTGCAGAGGCGGTCCCTGGGCAGAAGGGGGACAAGAAGTCCCACTCCTACCGAAGCCCCCACTTTCCCCCCCAAAAAAATACATGACAAATGTGGCATGTAAGGGGGTGAGGAGGCTTAAAGGGGAAGTTCCAAGCATTTCATAAGTGTCAAAGTTTTTATTGACAGTTACATTAGTTTATGCAAAGAGTCAATATTTGGAGTGTTGACCCTTCATTTTCAAGACCTCTGCAATTCACCCTGGCATGCTGTCAATAAACCTCTGGCCCACATCCTGACGGATGGCAGCCATTCTTGTATAATCAATGCTTGGAGTTTGTCAAGCAGAGTTTCACCAGTTTGTCAGAATTTCTTTTTTTCACCCGCCTCTTAACCATTTCAGACCCGCACTGTATATATACGTCCTAATTTTAAAAATGGATATCTCGGTAACGGCAGCAGCTGCTGCCATAACCGAGGTATCCATCTTTAGTGCCAATGGTCCTGTAAACGATAACGGCGGTCCTCCGCAGGCAGATTCGCCGCGAGATCGCCTTATCGGTGGCGGGAGAGGGTCCCCTCCCCGCGCTCACCGGAGCCGTCGGTAGCGGCGGAGGCGATCGGGACTGTTCGCTGTTCAGTGGGGTTGCGAGTGAAGGAAAAATCTACTTCAACCGTCCCCATAGGTCTGCTGGGCGGAAGTGACGTCAAAACGTTTCAAATTTTTTTTTTTTCTTCTTGCATTTTAGTCTAATTATGAGATCTTTTTTGACCAGACTCATATTTTAAAGCGGATCTCCACTCTAAAGTGGAGTCCCGCTGATCGGCCCCCCTCCCCCCCTCCGGTGTCACCATTTGACACTTTCAGGGGGGGAGGGGGGTGCAGATACCTGTCTACAGACAGGTATCTGCACCCACTTCCGGGCCCTACGATACGGGCAAAAGACGGGTTTTTTCTCCGCTTCCCGTCCTCCCCCGTTGTATGCTGGGAACACTCGGCTCCCAGCACACAGCGGGAGCCAATCGGCGGGCGCAGCGCGACTCGCGCATGCGCCGTAGGGAACCGGGCAGTGAAGCCGGAGCGCTTCACTTCCTGGTTCCCTCACCGTGGATGGAGGGGGGAGCAGCAGGGGTGACGAGCGATCGCTCGTCATCTGCTGCGATCGGCCGCTGGACTCCAGGACAGGTAAGTGTCCTTATATTAAAAGTCAGCAGCTGCAGTATTTGTAGCTGCTGGCTTTTAATATATGTTTTAGTGGCACATCCGCTTTAAGAGGACCTGTCCTGCTTTTTTCTATTACAAGGGATGTTTACATTCCTTGTAATAGGAATAAAAGTGATCACATTTTTTTTTTTCAGTGTAAAAAGTAATAAAATAAATAAAAATAAATAAGAAAACAAAATTATTTTTTTTTTTAAAGCGCCCCGTCCCGACGAGCTCGCGCGCAGAAGCGAACGCATACGCGAGTAGCGCCCGCATATGAAAACGGTGTTCAAATCACACAAGTGAGGTATAGCCGCGCTCGTTAGAGCGAGAGCAATAATTCTAGCTCTAGACCTACTCTGTAGCTCAAAAAATGCAACCTATAGAATTTTTAAAGAGATTTTTAAGGGTAAAAGTTTGACGCCATGCCACAAGCGGGCGCAATTTTTAAGCGTGACATATTGGGTATCATTTTACTCGGCGTAACATTATCTTTCACAATATATAAAAAAAAATTGGGCCAAATTTATTGTTGTCTTATTTTTTAATTCAAAAAAGTGATTTTTTTTTCCAAAAAAAAGTGCGCTTGTAAGACCGCTGTGCAAATACGGTGTGACAAAAAGTATTGCAATGACCACTATTTTATTCTCTAGGGTGTTAGAAAAAAAATATATATAATGTTTGGGGGTTTTAAGTAATTTTCTAGCAGAAAAAGCTGTTTTAGTCTTGCAAACACCAAATCTGAAAAACACCTAAGGTCTGGAAGTGGTTAAGGATTGATGGGATTAAGGTCTGGGGAGTTTCCTGGCCATGAACCCAAAATTTCTGTTTTGTTCCCCAAGCCACTTAGTTACCACTTTTGCCTTTTGGCAAGGTGCTCCATCGTGCTGGAAAAGGCATTTTTCATCACCAAACTGTTCTTGGATGGTTGGGAGAAGTTGCTCTCGGAGGATGTTTTTGTACCATTCCTTTATTCATGGCTGTGTTCTTAGGTGAAATTGTGAGCCCACTCCCTTAACTGAGAAGCAACCCCACACATGAATGGTCTCGGGATGCTTTACTGTTGGCATGACACAGGACTGATGGTAGCGCTCACCTTTTCTTCCCCCAGACAAGGTTTTTTTCCTGATGCCCCAAACAACCAGAAACAGGAATTTATCAGAGATAATTACTTTGCTGCCCTTTTTAACACTAGGCCATCCTCCAAAAGTCTTCTTCTCACTGTGCATGCAGATGTACTCACATGTAGGAGATGTTCCTGGCACTTGCTTGACTTTCTTGGGCACCCTGAAGCCCTCTTCACAAATGCAGTGATATGTTTTTTTATGGGATTATGTTAATGTAAAGATCTCACCTAATATACCCATCCTATATAATAGGAAAGCAATATGAGAGAGATCTAGACTTGCCACAGAGACCCAGGTGCTGGTCTGCCATTTCTACACCAGTTCTTCCATAATTCAGATGTATGTCATTAGATAACGTTTCCGATAGGAATTTTTCTATCTGAAAACCAGATCTCAATCTTTTGTTGGAGGAAATTCTGACAGCAAAAGTCCGATGGAGCATACACCCGGTCGGAATTTCGGATCAAAAGCTCACATCAGACTTTTCTTATTGGAATTTCCGATCGTGTGTACGTGACATCAGCCTATCTGTGATCACCAACACACCATGTGCTGCATTTGAACTTTCATACATGGACTCCCTGCTATAGAGAGCTGTTTAATTGCCCATTCTCTCTATCGAGCTGACAGAGCATATGTATATAATATTCGAAACCCAACGTGCCCGATTACGCCAGGTAGCTGACACTGCACACAGCTATTCGCAGGCAGTGAGACATTTCCCGATCTGTGCAGCTGCAGACCGGGAAATGTCTCACTGCCTGGGATTAGCCTATGCAGTTTTGGCTTCCTGTCCTGGCGGTATTGAGCATATGGGGGTTTTGAACATGTCCGAGCCCATCTCTACCCGCAAGCGTAAGCACCCATTGCCATGATATGGAGGTGCCATTTCTAGCACTAAAACCCTTAAACTGCGTCAGTGTGAAAGGGGCCTAAGAGAAAGGGGTGTGTTCAAAATAATAGCAGTGTGGAGTTCAATTAGTGAGGTTATTCAGTCTGTGAAAAAACAGGGGGCCCATATTTACGGACGAAAGCAGCAAATGTACATGCTGGGTATAGTGCATTTCTCTCTAAAATGGACTGTTCAGAAGAACAGCATACTTTGATTAAATTTTTATTAGAGAGGGGAAAACTTATGAAGGAGTGCAGAAAACCGATAGGCTGCTCAGCTAAAATGATCTCAAATGTTTTAAAATTGCAACCAAAACCAGAAAGACATTTCTTCCACATAAAACTACCATTCAAATGCATCGAAGAATAGCCAGAATGACAAAGACTCAGCCAATGATCAGCTCCAGAGTGATTAACCATAGACATATGACGTCCACAGATGGGATCTCCCATCCTGGTTGAACGTCATACGACGCCCTGGGCTTCCCGGCCACGATGTCCGCCGGGCACCCACAATCACGGCAGGACCGTGGATGTGTGTGTAAAAACACAGATCCACGATCCTGTCAGGTGAGGAGACCGATGTGTGTTCCCAGTACAGAGGAACACACATCCGTCTCCTCCCCTTGTGAGTCCCCTCTCCTTACAGTTAGAATCACACATTAGGGAACATATTTAACCCCTTCAGCGCCCCCCAGTGTTAACCCCTTCCCTGCCAGTCACATTTATACAATTTTATAGCACTAATCGCTGTATAAATGTGAATGGTCCCAAAAATGTGTCCCATATGTCCGTCGCAATGTCACAGTCACAATAAAAATCGCAGATCGCCGCCATTACTAGTATAAAAAAAAAATAAAAAAAAAAAGCAATAAAACTATCCCCTATTTTGTAGAAGCTAAAACTTTTGCGCAAACCAATCAATATGCGCTCATTGCGATTTTTTTTACCAAAAATATGTAGAATACATATCGGCCTAACTGAGGATTTTTTTTTTTTTTTTTTATAAATTATTATTATTTTTTTTTTAATTGGGGATTTTTATTATAGCAAAAAGTAAAAAATATTGATTTTTTTTCGAAATTTACGCTCTTTTTTTGTTTATAGCGCAAAAAATAAAAACCGCAGAGGTGATCAAATACCACCAAAAGAAAGCCCTATTTGTGGAAAAAAAAAAAAAAAAAAAAAGTCGTCATTTTTGTTTGGGAGCCCCGTCGCACAATTGTCAGTTAAAGCGACGCAGTGCCGAATCGCAAAAAAAGTGCTCTGGTAAGGAAGGGGGTAAATTTTTCTGGGGCTAAAGAAGGTGTAAAGTTTCCTGTAGGTACTATAACAATTAGAAGACTCCGATGTGAAGCCAAGCTATAGGCAAGAAGCTCCCACAAAGTCCCATTGTTGAAAAAATTATGTGCTGAAGAGGTTACAATTTGCCAAAAGAACACATTAACTGGCCTAAAGAGAAATAGCGCAAAATTTTGGGCACTGATGAAAGCAATATTGTTCATTTTGGGTCTTGGGGCTGCAGTTTGTCAGATGACCCCCAAACACTGAATTCTAGCCACAGTACACTGTGCAGACAGTGAAGCATGGTGGTGCAAGCATCATGGTATGGGGATGTTTTTCATACTATGGTGTTGGGCCCATTTATCACATATCAGGGATCATGGATCAGTTTGAATACATCAAAATACTTTAAGAGGTCATGTTGCCCTATGGCAAAGAGGAAATGCCCTTTCAACAAGACAATGACCCCAAACACACCAGTAAGCAAGCAGCATCTTGGTTCCAGACCAATAAGATTAACGTAATGGAGTGGCCAGCCCAATCCCCGGACCTTAATCCAATAGAAAACTTGTGGGGTAAAATCCAGAAATATATGATGTTAAAACACGTTGCCTTCCAACATGGTGGGACATCAAAAATGCTGTTTGAGGTAAAACTAAGAAATGTAGAGGAATTGTGGAATGCAGTGCAATCGTCCTGGGCTGGAATACCTGTTCACAGGTGCCAGAAATTGGTCGAATCCATGCAACACAGATGTGAAGCAGTTCTCAGAAACGGTGCTTATGCAACTAAATATTAGTTCAGTGATTCACAGGAAAGCAAAATCTTCAAGCATTTCTCAGTTCATACAGTAATCGATAAACGCTTATTGCGATTTTTTTTACCAAAAATAGGTAGAAGAATACGTATCGGCCTAAACTGAGAAAAAAAAATGTATATATGTTTTTGGGGGATATTTATTACAGCAAAAAGTAAAAAATATTGAATTTTTTTCAAAATTGTTGCTCTATTTTTGTTTATAGCGCAAAAAATAAAAACCGCAGAGGTGATCAAATACCACCAAAAGAAAGTTCTATTTGTGGGGAAAAAAGGACGCCAATTTTGTTTGGAAAACACGTCGCACGACTGCGCAATTGTCTGTTAAAGCGATGCAGTGCCGAATTGTAAAAATCCCTTGGGTCATTTAGCAGCACATTGGTCCGGTCCTTAAGTGGTTAAACTCAGACAATGCATTCCTATGGCCCCATTCACACACTGCATTTAGCAACAGTTTTGTTACATAGGATTTTGTGCAGTTCGAAAAAATAAATTTGACTGCGTCCATGATCGTTTTTTTGCAGCTATCGGCACATAACCGCAGGTAATTGCAGCGTACTATTTCACCTGCGGATAGCAGCGGCAACAAGGAAAGAAAAACAGGAAGCACATCAGAAATGGCAAGAATGTTCCACTGCAGCCACACGTAAATGCAGCTAATCGCAATATACAAATGGAATTGATGGCTGAGCGTCTTGGAATTTCAAAATAACAAAAAATGCTTTTAACAGCAGCAGAACAGCCTCCTGTGTGAAAGGGGCCCAAGGCTGGGTTTATACATATGTGATACGGTAACTTGCACCGGAATTGCGCTGGTTCCCGCATCACATGTCCTTGCAGGCAGTTCACACTGATATCTGCGAACCGCTGCGGGTGTCAATAGAAAGTTAATGACACCCCCAGATCAGTTTGCAGATCGCAGTGCAAACTGGTACAGGAATCAGATTCCATGGGTGTGAGCACACATGCGACGCGATTCCAGTGCGGACCCAAAAAAAGGTCCTGCTCCCTTTTGTCAGGAATACGATTTCAGCCATACAGTTTGTATGGCTGAATTCGCATCGCACAGACGTGGCATGTAATCTGCACAGCAATGTGGTGCGAATCCCATGCGATGTCCGTGTTCGCACCGGTGTGAACCTAGACTTAATGTTTGAGTTTGTAAAAAAAAAAAAAAATTGAGACGCTGCCATTTCTTGGAAAAGTCTAATATTCCTTATCCTTCACTTTCTGTAAATCAATAAAAAACGTGAAGCATTTATCTTCATGTTTTGATTTGGAATAGGCTGTGCAGTGTTCCCAATGCATGTGCGTGTATGGAAATAAAAGCCAATATAAGGATTTTGAACTTTACACACTTAAAGCACATGGCTATTATTTTGAACGCAACTGTTGCAAGCATTAAAATACAAACATGTAAATGTACCCTCATATCTGACCAGGGGGCATTCAGTGCACTTTATACTGCATGACTGTCTGTATAATTGCAATACCAAAACCTACCACAGGATGTCCTCACAAGACTAACCAGTAAGAAACAAAACAATTCCCATTCAATATTTTATTAAAAGGATTGACTAATTTTATGCTTTCATATTTTTAACTATTGAAAAATAAATCATACAGTTCGTAAAAGCTTCACATTATTTAACTAAAAATACATAAAATAAGATTTTAAATAAAAAAAAGTGAAAAAAAAAAATGGGAGATGTATGCAATCTACAATAATTAGTCATTTAGATGATTATTGGAATACTGCATCTAGGTCTCTGGTCAAGTAGCAAGTCATTTTTACCGAGGCATTGAAAGCACTCTTTGGATCAGGATACCTACAGCGGTCCACAAACAGATTTCAGTTGAAAGATGTTTGCTTCAGTTGTTGCTAAAATCTAAGCCATTAACTTACACACATTGGGGGTTATTTACTAAAGGCAAATCCACTTGCACTAAAAGTGCAAAATGCACTTGAAATTGTACTGAAAGCGCACTTGGAAATGCAGTCGCTGTAAATCTGAGGGGTAGAGCTGAAATGAGGGGACGCTCTGCTGATTTTATTATCCAATCACGTGCAAGCTAAAATGCTGTTTTTTTTATTCTCATTGCATGTCCCCCCTCGGATCTATAGCGACTGCACTTCCAAGTGCAGTTTGCACTTGTAGGCCCGGATTCACGTAGAGCCGCGTAAAATTGTGCGGGCTGATTTACGTTACGCCTCCGCAACTTACACGGGCAAGTGCTGTATTCTCAAAGCACTTGCTCCGTAAGTTGCGGCGGCGTAGCGTAAATCGGCCGGCGTAAGCCCGCCTAATTCAAATTTAGATCGGGGGGGGCGTGTTTTATGTAAAACTACTGTGACCTGACGTGATTGACGTTTTTGCGGAATGGCGCATGCGCCGTCCGTGGAATTTCCCAGTGTGCATTGCTCCAAAGTACGCCGCAAGGACGTCATTGGTTTTGACGTGAACGTAAATGACGTCCAGCCCCATTCACGGACGACTTACGCAAACGACGTAACTTTTTCAAATTTCGACGTGGGAACGACGGCCATACTTAACATTGGCTGCGCCTCATATAGCAGGGGCAACTTTACGCTGGGAAAAGCCTAACGTAAACGTCGTAACTTTACTGTTCGGGAATTCGCGTATCTAGCTAATTTGCATACTCAAAGCGGAATTCGACGGAAGCGCCACCTAGCGGTCAAAAAAAAAATGCAGTTAAAATCCGACGGCGTAAGAGACTTACGCCTGTCGGATCTAATGGATATCTATGCGTAACTGATTCTAAGAATCAGACGCGTAGATACGATGGGTCAGATTAGGACTTACGACGGCGTACATGGAGCTGCGCCGTCGTAAGTCCTTTGAGAATCTGGGCCGTAGTGCAATTCTGGTAAATGTCCAACTACCCCTGACAGATCGCCAAAGGAAGTTTTCACCATGTATGCTTTTAAGAAAAACACCACCATCTGTTTCCAGAGACAAACCTGCTGCAATTGTCATATATGCAAATGTGTAGAAAAAGCTGTACATTTCACTTATTACACCTTTAACTAGATTATCATGATTTTTTTCAATTACATTTAACTATGATCAAGTCAACTGATACGCATGTTGCTTATAGTTTAGTAAATTCTATTTATTTTCTTGTTTCCTCAAGCATGGGGCTGGGGGCAGAGGAAGCTAAATTAGCAGTGTAACTGCACCCAAATTACAGTACTTTACACTGCCCAATCTCCCCCCAAAAAAAAAAATCCTAATAGTTGTCCCTGTAAAAAAAAAAAAAAAAAATACCAGACCATGGAGTCATGCGTCATCTTGCATGAAGCCAAAGTTTCCCTCCAACACTCTCCGCCCTCCACCCAAGCCACCATCTTTAATGGAGATCTAGAGCATGCTTAAGCACACAAGTCTCTGCCAGGTCTATGGGACCTCAAAAACAGCCCATGGGGTGTCTGCATGCACTGGACCCTCCCACACACGCACCAGAGACTCGCCGTATGTCTGCTTGCGCATAAAGTCTCACAAACTGCCTCCCAAGGTCTACATCGCAGAAGGTAGTTTGTGAGATCTCGCACAGACATGGCTGCAGGGTTCTGTGCCAGAGACCCACTGCTGTCTGCACATGTGCAGGGGCCCGTAACTTCTGCAAATGTGTACGAGGAAGGGGGAGGACCATTGAAAATTCTACAAATGTGTAAGAGGGAGAGGACCACTTACCGGTCCACTTTAAGTAAGTGAAAAAGAGATTGCACATATGCTGATTAAACAAGTTACAAGGTACATGGACCTTTTGAAGGATCAATCTACCCAACCCTAATATTTTGGTTGCTCATGGATGCTTGAGAATTTATTTAATAACTGCCTTTTTTTCGGTCAGATACAACAGCAGATGGATCTCACTGCTGGAATTTCCTTCTCTACTCCAAAGCCACTGGCCATCATACTGGCTATGCTAGGTGGATGACCCTGGGAACACAGCAGCGTTTCTGAGATATAATGACAGAGAACAGAGATCCTTATGACTAGGGTTGTCCCGATACCAGTATCGGTATCGATACAGAGTATTTGCGGGAGTACTCGTACCCCCGATACCGAAATAGAATACTTGCCCCCCCCGCCGCAAACCCGCCACTGCAAACCGCAAATAGACACTCCCCCTTGCGCGGGATTGGACGGATGATCTGTCCAATCCCGAGCAAGGGGGAGTGTCTAACGAAAGCTGTTATGTTCCCCGCATGCTGATTAACGCGACACGTGCGGCATCATCCAGGTATGTGGGACATGGCTGCATTATGTGGGGGGACATGGCTGCATTATGTGGGGGGACATGGCTGCATTATGTGGGGGGACATGGCTGCATTATGTGGGGGGACATGGCTGCATTATGTGGGGGGACATGGCTGCATTATGTGGGGGGACATGGCTGCATTATGTGGGGGGACATGGCTGCATTATGTGGGGGGACATGGCTGCATTATGTGGGGGGACATGGCTGCATTATGTGGGGGGACATGGCTGCATTATGTGGGGGGACATGGCTGCATATGTGGGGAGACATGGCTACATTTGGGGACACATTTAAAAAAAAGTATCGGTATCGGCGAGTACATGAAAAAAAAGTATCGGTACTTCTACTCGGTCCTAAAAAAAATGGTATCGGGACAACCCTACTTATGACAGAACCTATGATTGATTGATTTAGGAAATCAGTTAATAGAATTGTCAGCATATATCTAAAAATTACACATTCATTCTTGCTGGGCTGAACCGAAAAATGACAACACTATTGACACGACCAATTCTAAAGTCATATTTTTAGATACATTTGACTATAAATATCGTCCAGCAAACAGACTCTGAACAGTGGGGACTGTAAACCGGATATAGTTCTTGTCCGGCATCTGGTGTTATAGGCGATAATGGCAAAAGTCCACCTAAAATATGTCCTGCAGCTGATCAAGAATTGGGTGACTGGATTAGGAATGAACCAATGAGCAGGGCCACATCCTCAGTTTTGCAGATATCAAACTACGTCACTTAAAAAGGCAGGAAAGAAAGGCAATATGGGAGTTTGTTACAAAAAGATTTATCCTCATAAGAAGAAGAGTAAGAAGATCAATAAGTGCCACTAGATGTCCCATTGAGGAGTCATTAATGGCAGTGTTCGGTTATGTCGACCACCACAGCCTTCCTCCAGCTAAAGAGGAAGTAACCAGTTCCCGCTCCGGCTGCCACCGCGATGCACAGATAGGCGTTGTAGGTCATGAATATTAACATGAGGAAGTAGCTGACCACCACCTGGATGATGTGGAGGAAAGTCTGGAAGATGTGAGGCATGCTTACCATCTGCTGTCTGTAAAGAACAGGAAATAAAAGGGAATTAAAAATTCCATGGAAACAGAAAACCTTAACTTCACTTGCTTATTTATTACCTATAGAGCCATAAGTTACATAGTCAGATCTAGTTCAACCAATAGAAGAAATAAATAAAAAACCTCTATATACACAATCCTATACCCACTGTTGATCTGGAGGAAGAAGAAAAAAAAAATGGCGGAGGTGGGCGGATGACGTCACAATGTCCACCTCAGCCAATCAGAGGAAGCCTTGTATTCATTATTTAAAATGCATGGCTTGCTGTGCAGTGCCCAACTCAATTTTGTTCCAGCGGCAGGCAGGAAGTCCTCGTACCGCTGCTGAAACACGGCACTGCATACTGTATGAAGCTGCGGCTGCATACAGTTTATACAGCAGGCTAATTAGCAAACTATTTGAAGTGAAAATAAACCTAGAGTTAGGTTTTAGGCCTCATACACACTGGCTTTTTTTTTTTCTAGCTGCTGTTTTTTGGCTTTGGGCGTTGTTTTTTCTGCAGCCAGTAAACTCCCCAGCATGTTATCCTATGTCTCCATGCACATATAGGGGCAGATCCACGTACATCGGCGCATATTTGCATCGGGCGTAGCGTATCTAAGATACACTACGCCGCCGTAACTTTTTTTTTTTTTTAATCCTCAAAGTAAGTTACGTCGGCGTAGTGTATCTTTGGCGGCGTAAGGGCGTGCAATTCAAATCGATTTGATGGGGGCGTGTTTTATGTAAATACGTCGTGACCCGATGTAAACAACGTTTTTTTTGAACGGCGCATGCGCCGTCCGTGGGGGTATCCCAGTGCGCATGCTCGAAATGAAACCGGAACAAGCCAATGTTTACGACGGTGACGTCATTCTACGCAAATCCCTATTCGCGAACGACTTACGCAAACGACGTAAAAAATTCTAAATTCGACGCGGGAACGACGGCCATACTCAACATTGAGTACGCCTCATAATAGCAGGGGTAACTATACGCCAGAAAAAGCCGAACGCAAATGACGTAAAAAAATGCGCCGGCCGGACGTACGTTCGTGGATCGCCGTAACTAGCTAATTTGCATACTCAATGTGGAATTCGACGGAAACGCCACCTACGATCCGACGGCGTACTAAGACGTACGCCAGTCGGATCGAGCCCAGATGCAGTCGTATCTTGTTTTGTAGATACAAAACAAAGATACGACGTGGGAAATTTGAAATTACGCGGCGTATCAGGAGATACACCGGCGTAATTCTTTTGTGGATCTGCCCCATAGGCTTTTATCAGCGTTTTTTTCAGGGGCGATTTCTGCCTGGAAACAACCCCCAGAATTAGTGGGTTTTAAGAGGACAAACCCTCATCAATGTGTATATAGCTGACACCAATAGGACCAAGATGGTGTTGCTCTTGGTTCAGCTGAAATGTTAGTTTGACAAACTTCACCCCCTAACGAGGTGGGGGCTCCCATCACACTATGTGCTGAGAAGCAGCACTCTTTCTCCTTCAACCGGCACTTAAGTTTTCTTTTTTTGGTTGCACCTTTTTTTTTAATTATTATTATTATTATTATTGCCTCCTTGTACAGAGAATTTTCTGTGAAGACATCAGAAGGGCTCAGAAAAACCTTTCTGCCATAGGTGCCAGATTGAGGGATTCCACGGGGTGCCCTATGTGATTTCCTACTGATAAAGGAGCATCTCCCAGGAGCGCCCTGCCTGTCTGTGGAAACTCTTGTGACCAAGGTGGTGCTTGGTGGGAATATACACTAATAACATTGCTGCTTTGTTTCAGGACTACATTCACCCAATGCATAGAGAACCACCTGGGATGGCCAGTCTCCTTCTTAGCAAATACATTCAGTGGCGAAGGCTAGATTCCAACCATAATTGAAGCATACTGGGACAAATTAAAGAGGAAAGCTAGGAGGTTTTTTTTTTTCACAAGGTACCATCATTGCAACAATACAGCATCTATTTGTCTGTGCTTGGGGATAAGCTTTAAAGAATTGTAATCTATGCAAAGACTTTTCAACAGTTTCAAAGCGTACTGCTGTTGAGACCTCTTTTACAAGAGCGAGGCCTTTAAGATCACTGTTGGCTTTGCCGTTGGCTTGCTCTAGGACAGGCATGTCCAAAGTCCGGCCCGTGGGCCGATTGCGGCCCCCGTTCCAGTTTAATGTGGCCCCCCTGGTAATTTGGATATATACTGTATTTATCGGCGCTGCCTCGGAGGGGACAGGGAGAGGGGGGAACGAGTGCTGTCAAATTACATACAGGAGAATCTCCTGTTTACTCAGTGACATCTGTAATAGGAAGTCCCATCTCCTGGGCTGCCATTGGACGACTCCTCCGTCTATCATAGGAGGCAGAAGAAATTGTATTAAAGAGGCTGCTGTGTAAACAGGAGATTCTCCTGTATGTAATCTGTTGGTGCTCATCCCGCCCCCCCCCCTTCCCTCCGAGGCTGCAGATGGACATCGATCAGGCTGCATTTATGGCAATGGAGAGGCTGCATTCATGGCAATGACCCTTATTTTGCTTCAGTTTTTTATTTACATTTTTTCCCCTGAAACTTCCCTCTTAAATTGAAGGTGCGTGTTATACGCAGATAAATACGGTATATCCAAATAACATGCCCACGCTCATCTCTTCACCACACACAGCCACAAAGGCAAGAGAATTCTTGTTGGGCAGAGTATTAGTTGCTCCAACAAACACACTTAGACCAAATTTTAATGGTCCAAAGAATGTCAGGCAAAATGGTCGGCCCTTACGCATGTTCACTTTATCAAATCTGGCCCTCTTTGAAAAAAGTTTGGACACCCCTGCTCTAGGAGCATAAAACCACCTCCCTAGTCTGTCTACCTCCAGAAAACCGCATATATCCTTTCCTGTCTTTTAGAAGAGGTAGTCAAATCTTTTAATTCTTCACATAGTACTTACCCGACAGTTTTGTGAGTCTCCATTAGGGTGGTCCCATTGGGTCCTGGCACTGGCATGGAGTTATAACGGATACTGACTTGTGACCTTCTGAGCAAGGCCTCCCGAGCAATCTTAAGCCCCTCATACAATATGGCCATCAGAAATACTGCCACAAAAGCTCCAGCCATTTCTGGTTGCAGAATAGAGAGAAAAGAGCAAGAGAAAAAAAAAAAAGAGAGAGAAGAGATAGAGATAAAATAAGCAAATAAGTAATCAACCATCAACAAAAAAAAAAGAATATTGGTTATGCCTGCCCGACTTTAAAAGCACTGAGCATCGTTGAGGAGAGCAGTTCCTAAACTATTGAATTCTCTCATGTGTATCACTGTCAGCGCACAGGAGATCCATAAACTATACTTTCTCCATACAAATGGTTGTAATATTAAAACAAAAAAAAAAACGCACTAGAATTATTTTATGCACCCACAAGGGCTTAGTATATTTTTAGTTTAAAGTGGAAATTCAGGCAAATTTTTTTTCTAGTTTTAAAAAGAGTGTGGGGAATAAGATTCTGACAGTGACTTAATGTGGCCCGTGTACCAGTGTCTATTTTGGCAGCAAATTTCCATTTAGTTTTAGTCTTAGCCTTAGAGCTGCACGATTAATCGCAGAGAGAATCGCGATCTCGATTCTCCCCGCGGGATTACCCGCGATTCTTATGTGTCACCGCCATTCCATGTAACCAGTGTGGAACGCAAATGCCGCCGATATCGGAACAGACGTCAGCAGCCTGGGCTTCTCTCACAATTCAATACAACTCTAGTGTGTATCCATGCACCACCCAGTGGTTGCCGGCGGTACTGCTTTTGATGTATTTATCTCTCTCACAGTTCTATACAACTGTGTGTATCCATGCGCCACCCAGTGGTTGCCGGCGGTACTGCTTCTGATGTATAAAAAACAGACCAGTGACATGTCTATATTGTTAAAGACCATCAAAAGTTTGATTCTGCTTTTTTCAAAGGAGTTATTTTGTCTTTAACATTATAGACATATCACTGGTCTGTTTTTTATATATTCGTATTTTCAAATAAAATCACAGGTTTATTTATTTGGGGGGGGGGGTTTCTGGCAATCAATTTTTGAGATTCGTGATCTTTAGTCTAAGCAAAAGAATCGCGATTCTCATTTTGACCAGAATCGTGCAGCTCTACTTAGCTTTAGGACTAAAATGGCATTTCAGTTTTATTACCATTTTAGTCTTCTGCAATTGTTTTAGTCGTATTTAGTCAACTAAATCTCCAGTACATTTAAGTCGACTAAAACTAATTTTAGTCGTCTAAAATCGAATGGGTGTAATTAAATTTTAATGCATTAGTTAACATTTTTCTCTACAATTTCCAAACTCATTATATACTGCTGGAGTGAAACATCTAATATGTTATTACCTATGGTATTGAGGTATGAACATGCACTACAGACCAGTGTTCATTTTGAAGTCAAATTTCAATTTCGTTTTAGTCTTCGTCTTTTAGTCGTTTTTTAGTCATCTCAATTGTTTTAGTTTTAGTCGTATTTTAGTCAACTAAAATAGTATTAATTTAGTAGACTAAAATGTTTAGTATTAAGTTAGCCGACAAAATTAACACTACTGTGTACCTGCTGGGGAGGATTTTGCCACCCCATCATGGGGACACATCACAAAATGAAAGGATACCCCTTTTTAGCCAGCTGTTACTGGAACAGTATGCCCACTGAAAGAAAATCTATGATCTCCTGTTTTGGTGCCAATGATAAATGTTATTGCAATCTCCCAATTAGGGGTCCAGAAAGCATTACAAGCCTGATAGATGTTCCAACCCTTCTACAATCTATAAAAAAAACTTTTTGACTGGGGTTCTAATTTACAGTACAACTAAAGGCTCATGTATGACAGTATAAACAGTAATTGTGATATACAATAATAAAAATAAAAAAAATAAAAAACACACTTTTTTCCCTTCTTATACTGAGAATTATTATTTTTTTTATTTGTGTCTCACAAGCACTCCCCCCTACCAGACACCGCAGTTGACAATGGCAAGATTTAATTAAGAGGCAATGCGGTCAATTCAGTAAGTAGTGGGCTGGACTAGGCATGAACAGGTGCTGACTGATAAGCTAGAGGCTTGTGAATTAACAGTGGCAATGCTAACCACGCCTTCTATAAAAAAAATTAAACTCACTGTAGTGCAGGCAAGCACAGCCTACATGAGAGGGGCAACTCTGCTCTGAATTCAGGATCAGTGCAGAATCATTGCCACCCTATCACAGGAAGCTACTTACTGGCAGGACTTTGCAGAAGGACTAAGAAAACTGTAAGTACTGTTCCACTTCTAATAAAGTGTTGCGGGACAATTTTAAAATTGTGTGACCATAGTTCTACTGTTAATCGACCCTGCACCAGCAGGTCTTTAGTAAACAACAGACAGAGAATTGTGGCTCAATTCAAGCAGGATGATCTCTCCATACATTACTATTGTCAATACACTGGACTTGGGGTCAACCTATAGCTGAAGTGGTATTTACCTCCTGCTGAATTAATCACCAATCCAGAGAAGAGAAGTTCTACGTTTTCATATCCAAAGTAAAAGGTCATACGCTAGAAAAAAAAAAAAAAGACAGGCATTATAGCACAACCACAAGATTCCATTTGTATATTGTATATCTTAGAACAATGCAGATTAATACATTCCAGAAAAAAAAAAAAAATATTTTTCATTTAGGCTAGATTGGGGAAAGGTCTGAACCTATTGCTGTGTTCAAGACCGCCATTAGGTGGGTACCACCGGTACACCTATAAAGGGCCCAGGCACACAGGGGGGCCCGGACAGCTGGGGGATCAGTGGGGCGGGGAAGAGCAATTGAAGAATGATGCACGAGTGGCTCTCTGCAGCAGCTGAAAGCCGATTGCTCTCCCTCCCGCTGGCTTTCAGCTGCTGGAGGGAGAGACACAGACATGGCTGGTTCTAGAGGGGTGCACCCACCCAGATTTCAGTTGTGCACCCCCTCTCCGCACTTAAAGCCGGGGAAAAGGGGCCGCCAGCCTGGAGCAGTGAGAGGAGAAGTGGCAGAGTGCAGAGAGCCAGTAGGAGGTGCACTGTGTTGTGCTCCCTGGACTCTCCTGTCAGAACAGCACATTAGACAGGATAGCTCTTTCTTGTCATTTGACTGCACACACACAGTTTGATTACAGCCCCCATCTCTTCCAAGCAGTGGTGGTGCATCCATAGAGGGCACAGGAGCGCCGCCCACTCTCTTCTGCACCGCTCTATAACCAAAAGATAGATTCATGCAATGCATGAATCTATCCATCTATTGTCGCCACTAATGCCCCCTATTCAGGTGTCTGGCCCCTTGTCGGGCACCGGGCATCTGAATTACAACGGCAGGGGTGTTTTTTGGAAGCCCCCGATTAGAGCCATCGGCTCTAATAGGTGCCCGAAGGTGTTCGGGTCTGGTTACCCTGTCACCGGATTGGCTGAAGCGACAGGCGATGTGATTGGACGTCGATCAGGCTTCCAATCATAGCAGAGACGGGAAGAGGACAGGAGAAGACAGAGGACTCGGAGCGTGGAGGACAGCGCTGAGACAGGCAAGTGCCGGATGGGGCACACTGGCAGCATTTGATGGGGCACACTGGCGGCAATTGATGGGGCACACTGGCGGCAATTGATGGGGCACACTGGCGGCAATTGATGGGGCACACTGGCGGCAATTGATGGGGCACACTGGCAGCATTTGATGGGGCACACTGGCGGCAATTGATGGGGCACACTGGCGGCAATTGATGGGGCACACTGGCGGCAATTGATGGGGCACAGCAGCTGCTCTTTGTTGAGTTTTTTTTTTCAGTTTATTTGTGCCCCCCCCCAAACATTTTGAGCACCAGCCGCCACTGCTTCCAAGGGCTGCTCATCTCCCGGCAGCAGGAAATGTAGGTAGGGGGCGGTAATCAAACTGTGTCTGTGTACAGTCTGATGCAATCTAAGAGCGATCCAGTTTCATGTGCTAGAGGAGCGCTGTTCTGACAGAAGAGGGTATAGGGGGAAATGTTTTGAGCTTTCAGGAAAATTGTACACAACGAGGGGGGAATAATAGTTTGTGCTTTGGATGTTTGAGGAGGAGGGGGAGTGGGTAGATATCTGTGTTGAGAAGAGTAATGAGGATTGGGGAGGGGGATATTTGCTATAAAAAGGAATTGGGGGGGTGCTGGAAGAGGGGATTGAGGGATATGTGCTAGGAGATAAGCTGGGGGAGATTTCTGCTGTGAGAGAGGAGAATTGGATGGGGAGGGCGGGGAATTGTTTGTGCTAGGCTTTGGGGAAGTAGATTTCTGCTAAGAGAGTTTGAGGGGGATATGTGCTAGAAAAACAGGTTGGGGGGTTATGCTGGGAGGGAGGACTTGGGGGGGGGGGGGGGGGGGGGAGTAGATTTGTGCTAGAATGGAACATTTGAGAAGAAAGAGGATGCGTGCTAGGCGGGTGATATTTGGGGTGAAGGAGATTTCTGCTAGAAGGGGGAATTGGGGTGGTAATTAAGTTGGGAGGAGGGATCAGGTGGCAAAGATTTGTGCTGGGGGGGGGGGGAGATTTGAACTGAGAGGAGGGGAGCCCGTGATTTCTAACGGCAGCCCTGGCTGTGTTCCTGTACTCTCCCGTTTTGTCCTGGTGACCACTGTCACTGGGAATGAATATGAGGGAAATATTATATATATATATATACCCCGTGTTTCCCCGAAAATAAGCCCGGGTCTTATATTAATTATGCCAACAAAAGACACAGTAGGGCTTATTTTCAGGGTAGGTAATGTGATGTCTTCTCCTCTCCCTCCCTGCCTGTCAGGAATCCCCAGTCTGAACTGAGTTAAAATGCTTGTAAAATCCTATAATCCACTCTATTACAGTATTATATAATGTACAATGTGTGTGTTTCTGTAATATAATTGTGCCAAATACCTTTGTTATAGAGCCGCTCTTTGCTTCTGTTACCCGCCGGAGCTCTCTTCCCCCGCAATTATATTACAGAAACACAAACATTGTACATTATATACTACTATAATAGGAGTGGAGTGGATTATAGGATTTTACAAGCATTTTTAACTAGGGCTTATTTTCAGGGTAGGGCTTATATTGCAGCCCTCCTGAAAAATAACGCTAGGTCTTATTTTCAGGGTAGGTCTTATTTTTGGGGAAACAGGGTATATATATATATATATATATATATATATATATATATATATATATATATATATATATATATTCCTGTCAGAAGAAATAGCAGGGAAATATTCCAATGCATGCATTTAATGTATTTTATGCTTTTTTCCTCCATTAAAACATTGCTTTATGTAAATAACTAAAAACCCTGAGACTGCTTCTGGGTGACGCCATCTTGGATGGGATTTTTAGCAGCCCCAACAGACTCAGAGCTGTCACTCAATGAAACTCTATGGTATTCTCTTCAATCCTTCATTAGCAGCTACATGAAAGGTTATGTAAGAAGAGAAGGCGAGGGATGGATGCGCTGGGCCAGCACAGAGAGTAATTAGACAGTAGTTACATTTTCTAGCAAGTAAAAAAAACTGCATGGAAAGAAAAAACACTGGAACAAAGCATTTTAAATACTTGATTATTCTTTGATGCTACATGCATTGCATTTTTTAGATGACAAGGTCTCTTTAACATACATGTGTACTAAATTTTTATCCCCTTTAATTTGCTGGTGCGAAGTGTAATTAATGCAACTGATGGTGGTTGTGGTGGAAGGTGGGCAGAGAACTAAGAGCCCATTCACACAGGGGCAACACGACTTCCAGCAGGACTTTGGGAGGCAACTTGGACACGACTTGAGTATGAATCATCAGAGCCGGTTCACACTGGGGCGATCTGCTATCCGACTTCAGGTCGCCTCAAGTCTCCTCATGTCGCGCTGTCAAGAAAAGCAATGGAAGTGAATGGGAGCCGTCTTAATACACACTACTGAAGTCGCTCCGACTTCAGAAAAGGTTCCTGTACTACTTCAATCCAACTTGTAGGCAACCTCTTACCCATTGATTTCAATGCAAGTCATCTCCAAGTCTGATCCCTGTACATAATGAGGCAACTTAGAAGCAACTTTCAGGAAGTAGAGAGGCAACTTCAAGTCGCCTCCAGGACAGGAGGCTTTCCCAGTGGCCAATCAAACAACAATCAGCTCTGTGGGAGGGAGGGGTTTGCCTGAGAAATGTTTGTTATCTTCCTGTATTGTTGCTTCAGTTAAGACAGTGATCCATATATATATATATCCATTTAACACACGATTTTGTCTTCTGTGTAATGTTTTATATAATATGCATATTTTACAATTTGTGCATGTATTATTTTCTGTATTTACCTATGAAAATTCTCAATAAAATATTTGAAAAAAAAAAAAAAGACAGTGATCCAACTTCTGAGGCGACTTCCATTGAAATCAATGGGTACAAGTTGCCTAGAAGTCGGATTGAAGTAGTACAGGAACCTTTTCTGAAGTCGGAGCGACTTCAGTAGTTTACATTAAGACGGCTCCCATTCACTTCCATTCATTTTTTCGACCACACGACTTGGGGCGACTTGAAGTCGGATCCCAGGTCGCCCCAGTGTGAACCGGCTCTAAAGGATGCAGAGAAGTCAAGTTGCAAGTGGATGAGGGATGAAAAGTAGATACATTAGAGATGTGTGGAAGGACGGTACATAGCAAGGTACAATAAACTTTTGCAACCAGAGAACACGGGGCAGAATCAATACATGGATATGACAAGAAAATGGAAGAGAGTGGGGTTCCAAGACCAACTGGAAGATCAGATTGCCTGGGGAGAAGGCTCAAGGATAAAGATGGAAGAGATTAGTGGTCTCCAAACTGAGGCCAGGAGGCCATTTTACTTGCCTTTATCCGGCTCTTGAGACAATATTCCTCCCACTGATGCCAACAGTGGGATGCTATTCCGCCCAATAAAACCAAAGATAAGGCGTTGTTGACTCCCGCTGACCACAGCCCCGAAAACCAAAAGGACATAAAACTATCTAGCGCTCGAGCGTTCATTCATTTCAATGGCCAGAATAGATTATTCTGGCCAATGAAATCAATTAATGTCTAAACGCTTGACAAAGCTAAATTTGCCCAAACGTACTACAGACAAGTGTCGAGACTTTTTTCTGCCAAATGCCACAGCCGGGAGGAAAGATGTCTAGGAGATAGAAAAACGTCCAGTGTGTATGAGGGTTAAAAGAGGAACAAGCAGCTGACATTAGACAAACAGCAGAGACACAGAGAGCAAGGAAGGAAGTAAGAATATAAGTTGAGAATGGGAGTCAGACTAGTACTGGGTCGGAAAGGGGAGCACAGTGGGAAGATAAAGTTTGTAAGAGAGAATGGGTTAGCCCAGTGTTTCTCAACTCCAGTCCTCAAGGCGCCCCAACAGGTCATATTTTCAGGATTTCCTTTAGATGAAACGGCTGTGGTGATTACTAATGGCCCGTACACACGATCCGAATATCGGACGAAAACGATCGTCCGAGGAAGAATCGTACGATTTTCGGATTGTGTGTACACTACTTTCGAGAGCCGATCACGACAGTTCATCCGATCGGACATGCACGAAAATTTTCCTCGTACGATGTCCGATTGTACGATTTTCGTTTAGTCAGTACAGTTGTCGTCCGAAAATACAATACAAATACATTACAACACATGACATCACTTCCGATTATTTTTTTCGGTCGTACGAGAATTTGTGACTTTAATAACCCATTTCATTTTACTTGCGACTATTAAGCAAAAAAAGTCGTAGGATCCGTCGTACGATATTCGGATTGTGTGTACGGGCCATTAGGCAGTGTAACTGATCAAATCACCTGTGCAAAATAATGGAAAGCCTGAAAACATGACCCGTTGGTGCGCCTTGAGGACTGGAGTTGAAAAACACTGGGTTAGCCTAGCAATAAAATACAAGCACATCAGATGGGGAAGAGAGACAATCAGACCAATCGTAGCTGATGCCCAGTATTGCAAGGCTTAGGCCAGAAGTGGGAGCGCACCGAACAAGACATTGGGACAATGCAGAACAGAGGACGGAGTAAAGGATGGAGGAGGACCATAGGTGTGCATTAGAGTGGTGAGAGGTGCAAGGCACAGGGGAAAGGTGGAGCAGGTAGGCGGTGTTTACTACACACATTTCACAAGGCTTCATTTTGGTTCTGACCAGTAAAGCTTAAGAGCTGGTACCCACCATCATATGCATGCCAGACTCTCCTCCACCATGGTCGTGTCCAGCTGTGGTTGGATGATGGTGACCCGCATGAGGATCAGATGTGGTTGGATGATGGTGACCCGCATGAGGATCAGATGTGGTTGTATGATGATTGTGGTCCATTGTGGAATTGTTCAGCGCAGCTATTCCCAGCAAACTCTAAAATAAAAATGGTACAAATTAGCTTCATCACACAGTGTGTAGAGATAGCAATAAAATTCCATAAAAAAATGACAAAACACTGTTAAACAAGCAGAAATAATGCCCATTATTTTTTTTGAGATTTGTACTTCTAAAAAACACACTCAAACCAGCCATACATGAATCGAAATTTGGCCGGTTCAGAAATGATTGCGCAAGAAGTGCTCTGTGTATGGGCAGGCTGATTGTACCCAAGTTGATCCATTATACATACATACATACATACATACATACATACGATTACTGCTGGTCGCTAGTAGTAATCACTATGTTCTGCTGGACACGAATGCTCCCGGTGCTCCCCTGCCAGCAGAACATAATGGCCCAGATTCAAGAAGCACTTGCGCCCGCGCAACCATTGTTGCGCGGCGCAAGTGCTTACTTGCTCCGGTGT
This sequence comes from Rana temporaria, assembly GCF_905171775.1. Taxonomy (NCBI): domain Eukaryota; kingdom Metazoa; phylum Chordata; class Amphibia; order Anura; family Ranidae; genus Rana; species Rana temporaria. The sequence continues at coordinate 120,936,396 of NC_053497.1, forward strand.
AACGAGTGCTCCTGATTCAGGAACCTCGTTACACCGAATGCAGCCTAGGATGTGACAAACATAAGCCTCCTTATGCCTTCACATCCCAGGCTGCATTCTTGCGTTGGCCGCTAGGGGGCGCGGCCTTTGTGATCGGCGTATAGTATGCAAATTGCATACTACCACCGATTCACAAAAGTTGCGCGGGCCCTGCCTACGCATGGTACGGAGTTTCTGTACGGCGCCTTTAGCATAAGGTTGCTCCTGCTAATAGCAGGCGCAGCCAATGCTAAAGTATAGCTGCGCCTCCCGCTCGCGACGTTCAAATTTAACGTCGTTTACGTAAGTGAACCGTGAATGGCGCTGGACGCCATTCACGTTCACTTACAAGCAAATGACGTCCTTGCGACGTCATTTGCCTCAATGCACGTCGGGAAAGTTTCCCGACGGAGCATGCGTTGTTCGCTCGGCGCGGGAGCGCGCCTAATTTAAATGATTCCCGCCCCCGGCGGGATCATTTACATTAGGCAGCCTTGCGCCCGGCTGCTTAGCATATTGCCCGCGCAATTTACGGAGCAACTGCTCCGTGAATCGCGGGCAAAGCGCAATATTTGCGTGGGCGCAGAGAAAAAAATTTGCTCTTTGCCCACGCAAATATTGCGCGATTCTACTTGAATCTGGGCCAATAGCTCTAAGGGAGAAAATTGAGCGATTTTCTTTCCTTCCACATGTGGCGGAAAGAAAGAAAATCAAATCATCCATGGGCTGCTTAACCACTTAAGGACCCCTTCACGCCGATATACGTCGGCAGAATGGCACGGCTGGGCACATCCACGTACATGTACGTTGCCCTTTAAGCCCAGCCGTGGGGTCGCGTGCCGAAGCTCCGTGGCCGCGGGACCCGATCGCCGCCGGTGTCTCGCGATCGGTCCTCCGGAGCTGAAGAACGAGCAGAGCTGTGTGTAAACACAGCTTCCCCATTCTTCACTGTGGCGCTGTCATTGATCATGTGTTCCCCGTTATAGGGAAACACGATCAATGACGTCACACGTCCAGCCCCGCCCCCCTACAGTTAGAAACACATATGAGGTCACACTTAACCCCTTCAGCGCCCCCTAGTGGTTAACTCCCAAACTGCATTTGTCATTTTCACAATAATGAATGCATTTTTAGCTATGAAAATGACCATGGTCCCAAAAATGTGTCAAAATTGTCCGATGTGTCCGCCATAATGTCGCGGTCACGAAAAAAATTGCTGATCACCGCCATTAGTAGTAAAAAAAAAAAAAAAAAATTATTAATAAAACTATCTCCTATTTTCTAAACGCTTTAAATTTTGCGCAAACCAATCGATAAACGCTTATGGAGATTTTTTTTACCAAAAATAGGTAGAAGAAAACATATCGGCCTAAACTGAGAAAAAAAAAAATAAAATTTTATATCTTTTTTGGGGATATTGATTATAGCAAAAAGTAAAATATTGATTTTTTTTCAAAATTGTCGCTCTATTTTTGTTTATAGCGCAAAAAATAAAAACCGTAGAGGTGATCAAATACCACCAAAAGAAAGCTCCATTTGTGGGAAAAAAAAGGACGCCAATTTTGTTTGGGAGCCACATAGCACGACCGCGCAATTGTCAGTTAAAGCGACGCAGTGCCGAATTGCAAAAAATTGGCCGGGTCCTTTACCTGCATTTTGGTCCGGGTCTTAAGTGGTTAAAGGGTCCATTTAAAAAAAACAATGCCATAACAAATTTTCCCTGTATTTTGTCTAATAACTTTATTTCATATGATTGCCAGTTCCCTCTATAATAATAATATCATTATTTTCCAGAAAATTCAGGCAAATCCCACATTAAAAGAGAAGTCCAGCCTGAGCTTTTTAGGCTGGGCTTCTCCTCTGGGTGCAATTCGTTTTGCACTCCTGTGACCCGTTTTCAGCAGAGATCGGTCTGAAGTCCGCTCTCCACTGACGTCACTGCCATCAGTCAGGAGCAGCACGTCATCACGGCTTCCCAAGTCTGGATCTGCCAGCTGCCTTGACTGATGGCAGTTTCAGCAAGCCCCTCTACAGCTCATCGCTTCAATGAGCGTGGAGGATCAGAGCAGGAGAGATGCTGACTGACAGGCAGCATCTCTCCGCTCAGGAAGCTGAGAGCACAGAGCCATCGGTGGTGTTCAGTGGCTCGGTCCTCAGTGCATCGGTGAAAAAATCCTGACATAACCGCTTCAACTCTTCTGGGAAGACTGTCCACAAGGCTTAGAAGTGTCTATGTGAATGTTTGACCATTCTTCCAGAAGCGCATTTGTGAGGTCAGGCACTGATGTGGACAAGGCCTGGCTTGCAGTCTCTGCTCTAAGGCCCCTTTCACACTGGTTGCGCTAAAAATAGCGCCTGCAAACCGACCCTAAACAGTGGCTGCTGTTTCTCCAGTGTAAAAGCCTGAGGGCTTTCACACTGGAGCGGTGCGCTAGCAGGACCACTCCAAAAGTCCTGCTAGCAGCATCTTTTGAGCGGTGTGTTTGCCGCTCCTTCCCATCGAAAGCAATGGGAAACCACGGCTATACCGCTGGCAATGCGCCTCTACAGAGGCGCATTGCCGGTGGTATTAACCCTTTTTCGGCTGCTAGCAGGGGTTAAAACCGCACCCCTAGCGGACAAATACCGCTGCAATTCCGACGGTATAGCGCAGCAAAAAGATGCAGCGCTATACCGCCACCGCACCTCCCACCCCAGTGTGAAAGGGGCCTAAATCATCCCAAAGGTGTTCTATCGGGTTGAGATCAACACCCTAAACTTGCTCATCCATGTGCACGGGTCCAAATAATTTGGTGAAGGGGGGATTATGGTGTGGGGTTGTTTTTCAGGGGTTGGGCTTGGCCCTTTAATTCCAGTGAAGGGAACTCTTGGGGCATCAGCATACAACGACATTTTGGACATTCATGCTTCCAACTTTATGGGAACAGTTTGGGGATGGCCCCTTCTTGTTCCAACATGACTGTGCACCAGTGCTCCAAGCAAGGTCCATAAAAACATGGATGAGCAAGTTTGGGGTGGAGAAACCCGACTGACCTGCAGAGTCGTGACATGACCTCAACCCAATAGAACACCTTTGGGATGAACTAGAGCGGAGATTGCGAGCCAGGCCTTCTCGTCCAACATCAGTGCCTGACCTCACAAATGCACTTCTGGAAGAATGGACAAAAATTCCCATAGACGCACTATTAAACCTTGCGGACAGCCTTCTCAGAAGAGTTGAAGCTGTTATAGCTGCAAATGGGGTGGGCCAACTCAATATTGAACCCTACGGACTAATACTGGTATGTCATTAAAAGTTCATGTGCGGGTAAAGGCAGGGGTCCCTATACGTTTCGTAATATAGCGTATGTTACATAGTTAGGTTGATAAAAATACCATCCAGTTCACCCAACAGGAAAAAAAAAAAAAAAGATAGAAAAGCTCCATATACAGATTCCTATGCCCACAGTTCATCCAGAGGAAAGGGAAAGCATGGTCCAATTTGTGCCAACAGGGGAAAAATGTATTCCTTCTGGCCCGTCAGAAGGCAGTTGAATACAGTATTTCCTGGATCCCTGGTGTCATTACCTATAAAATGTTATTTTGTGCATTTAGGATTTACCGTATATACTCGAGTATAACCCGACCCGAATATAAGCCGAGGCACCTAATTTTACCACAAAAAAAAAATGGGAAAACGTATTGACTCGAGTATAAGCCTAAGGCAGTGATTGTGAACCTTGGCACCCCAGATGTTTCGGAACTACATTTCCCATGATGCTCATGCACTCTGCAGTGTAGTTAAGCATTATGGGAAATGTAGTTCCAAAACATCTGGGGTGCCAAGGTTCCCCATCACTGGCCTAGGGTGTCCATCTGCATGCCTCACTGTGCCCATGCCTAGACTGATGTTTAACATGGGAGTCTATGGAAGGGGTGCCTGGGTTTGAAAAATCAGTGCTCCCCAGCTGTAGGTCCCCAAGACAACAAACTTTGCACACTTGAAGTGTGGGCTATAAGTTCTGGGTCCAGGGGACCTACGACCGGCTGGTACTGGGTCCCCAAAATTACCAGAGAAATTACCATTTAACATGGGAGTCTATAGAAGGGGTGCCCAAAGTCCGGGAGATCAGGCGCAAAAAAGTGACTCCAGTATGAAGCCCCATACACACTCAGTTTTCCTGAAGGTTTTTCTCCTCAGGTTTACCAAAACCATGTAGTGCAAGGGCCTGCCTGATTGCATACAAATTGAAATTCTTGAGGTTTGACCTCATATTAGATGGTTTTGGTAAACCTGAAGAGAAAAACCTGCAGGAAAACCGATAGTGTGTATGGGGCTTAAGCCGAGGGGGGCATTTTCAACACAAATTTTTTTTCCTGAAAAACTTGGCTTATACTCGAGTATATACGGTACATTTTTTTTAGCCACAGATGAAAGTGTCTGAACCTGTAGCAGTGCGCAGAGAGTTAACCAATATCGTATCTACCAGGTTGTGCTCGGCCCACCTCAGATCCTGCTCTCCGAGAACATCAGTCCCCTGGGGACATCAGGAAAAGAGATTGTGGCCGGTGTCATTAACGACATTAAAGAGGCAGCAGACACAGGGAAAGGTCTCTGTGTGCTTGGGGGCTTGTAAAGTGCAGGGAGATAAAGAAAATAATTGCATTAAATGAATCAAACAATCAAATGTACCAGCCTTTCTTGCAGCAACATTCATCAGCAATACCATAATAAAGACAACTGGTGATCTGATAAATCCTGTGTTAGCCACGTTGGAAAGTCCAGTCAATCTACCCCAAAGAATACTAGAACAAATGGGAGATACTGTGAATTTGGTTTTAAAAAAGAGGAAGGCCGCAGAGTTGTGTTCTTGATCTTGACTTCAATATCTTGTCACTGTAGTTTTAAATATTGGCCCCTACATCACTAGTTTGTCACATTCCCAAGGATTTTGCTTTTGAATATCTTACAAAAGCGCAAGTTCACTTTGATACAGATAGTCCGTCACCTACAGCTACGTAAATATCATACCTCTTAACGCCTCTCACTGCCTCTGCCTACGTGCTGCCCCGCCTCTGCCTACAATCCCCAGAATGCAGAGCGGGCCGCTGCATTCTGGAGTTTGTAGGCAGGGCGCGCAAGCACGTCAGGGACGTTGTTTTTTTTTTTTTTGAGTGGAGGATGTCGGCAGCGGAGGCCGCCGATTGGCTGTTACTGGCCCGCTCTTCATTCTGGGGATTGTAGGCAGAGGCGGGGCAGCACGTCAGGGCCAGGGACGAATGGAGCTTTCTTGTGCTAGGCTAGAAGATAGAACGGAGCCTGGAGCACTCCGCTGGTGGGCATTGATGAGGTGGCAGTGAATGACATTGGGCTGTACTGGTGGGCACTGATAAGGTGATGCACTGGTTGGCACTGATGTGATGCACTGGTTGGCACTGATGATATGCGCTGGTGAGATGCACTGGTGGGCAATGATGGGCTGATCTGGTGGGCACTGATGAGGTGGCACTGATAGACACCAATGAGGTGGCACTGATAGACACCAATGAGGTGGCACTGATAGACACGGATAGGTTGCACTGGTGGGCACTAATGGATACTGATAGGCTGCACTGATGGGCTGCACCAGTGGGCACTGACAGGCTGCACCCCACCTCTCCACCCTAAACAATTATCTCCTCCCCACCCTAGTTTTTTTAAGATGAAGAAAAACAAAAAACAAACACAAAAAAAAATCGGCCTAAAATATCGGCAACACATATCGGCCATCGGCCGCCCCGATTTCCAAATGTTGGCATTGGCCAGAGAAAAACCCATATCGGTCGACCTCTACACAATATTAATTTAAAAATGATTTTTCTTATAAAATTGATAAAAAAAAAATTACAATCACAGACAATGATTTGCAAAGTAAAGGTTGCCTAGATACGGATACCGCACAAAACGTATGCACCAAGGAAACAATCCTGAAAAATTGTAACAGTATTCTTACTGCCGTCCCCCTTGATCTGTCAGGATGGAGATGGAGGTAGGAACCAGTAAACCCGCATTACCCCACCCCCCTTTAAAAAAAAAAAAAGCATTGTAAAAAAATAAATAAAATAATTGTAAAAAAAAAAAAACAAAATAAAAAAACTGACACATGTGCCACTGTCACATAAGATTAAATAAAAGTATCAGTAATCGGTATCGACGAGTACTTGAAAAAAGTATCGGTACTTGTACTCGGTCTTAGAAAAGTGGTATCGGGACAACCCTAATTTTCACCACTGTCTGGCCCGGTTTCACAAAGCACTTACGCCGACGTATCTCGAGATACGCCGCGTAAGTGTAATTATGCGCCGTCGTATCTGTGTGCCGTGCCCACAATCTGAGATACGCCTAAAAATAGGCTTCCTACGACCGACGTAACTTGCCTACGCCGTCGTCTCGTGGGCGCATATTTACGCTGGGCGCATTTCCTGCTCCCATTGATTTTCTATGCACATATGCAAATGAGGGAGCTACGCCGATTCACGAATGTACTTGCGCCCGGCGCATAATATACGCGGTTTGCGTAAGTCGTACGTCCGGCGTAAAGTTATTCCCCATATATGAGGCGCAACTCATGCCAAGGTATGGACCAGGGAACACAGCCGTCATATTTTACGTTGTTTACGTAGTACGTGAATAGGGCTGGGCGTAGGTTACTGTCACGTCGTAGGCAGTGATTCGTCGTATCTTAGGGAGTAGTTCCAACGCGATTCTGAGCATGCGCACTGGGATGCGTCCACGGGACGGCGCATGTGCGTTTGTTTTAAGTACTTCTATGACGCTTGGCCCATCATTTGCATGGGGTCACGCCTGATTAGCATGGCTCGTGCCCACTTCCACCTACCACGGCTTACGCCGAGGAAACCCAGCGTATCTTTAAGAGCGAGTGGGAGCAAGTGCTTTGTGAATCCAGGGCGTGCCTCGCTGCGCTGCGTCGGCTTAGCATATATTAGATACGCTACGCCGGCATAAATATACGCCGATGTGTGTGTGGGGGTAACAAAGTCGGTGTATTGCTAGCATAGATGTCACTTTGATAGCCATCAGTTTCCTATGAAACAAACCTCCAAAAAAACGAACTCTTCAGGTTTATATCTGGAAATCTTTTGATTATAGTTTGTGCCAAAACTTCAATTTTTAGAATTTGACACGGAGCACTGAAGAGTGAGGATTACCATGACAGCCAGGCAGTCAGTAGAAGTGAGTAATGGAAGCCTACGTCATCTCTAATCTTGGGTTGAAAATAGCAAAACGCATTTCATAATCGTTTAGCAACGTGCCATGATGGCACGGCAGTGCAGCAATACTGTAACTGGATTAGGTTTGGTGCTCAGAAGACGATGCCATGTAAAATGCTGACCACTACATCCAAATCTATTTAGCATGGTCTCTACGTGACACATCTGTGAAGAAAGGAGTATCCTGAGAAGTGTTCATGCAGAGCTCTTCAAATGAATCGACCAGGAAATAAAAAAAAAAAAAAAGTTTTCAAAGTTTTGGCTCACCCTTCAGACGTTTCCCTGGAAGCTGCACGCTGTATAGGAAGGCTCGCCTGCTGTTCAGGAGCTGCAGTGTTCAATAGTCATGTGACATAACGGCATGTGATCACTCTGCCACGAAACCAGTCCATTTCCTCATGTCTGCCGTTACTATCTAGCCCTAACTTTAGCACATGATGTATTAATCTTCTGTTCAATTTGTGTACCTAGCTGTAGCGGCTAAAGTTTTAAAGGTCCTGATAATGAGCAAACATCACAAGACGCATGCCATCACCTTGTATTACATATCAAATAAAATAAAAACCCTCTGTGCTTCTCACTGATGTAGGTTCCCTTTGTTATCACTCTTCCACCCGTGTCCAGTAACAGCACCCATACCACTGGGGCAATCTCACTAGGCAATGGAATCGTAGTAGGCTTAATGTACACGGGACGTTTTACAACCTCTCCTGAATGATTCACCTCTACAGATAGTAACCGACGTTTAAAAACGTCAGTTTCGCCCCGTTTACATGCCGCATTTGCGTTTAGATGTGTAAACGACGCGGGGCTAAACGCGAGTTACAAGAAGTTACAGGCATTTGGCGTTTCAAATGCCTCTGAACATCTGTCCTGAATGCGTTTTTTTGCTTTCCAAAAAATGCTTCTAACCTCAACTGCCTAGAAACGACTAGAAACGACCCTGTGTACTGATAAGATAACTTGGAGAAGAGTTAGGCCCCATGCACACGAGACGCAGATGCAAACTCATCTAAACACACGTTTTCAAACGCAAAAAACTGTGTTTAAAACACCCGTTTTGCAGCGAATTTTGCTGCGTTTGCGTTTATAAGCGTTTAGCTAAGAAACATCATAAGACTCAAAAAAACAGTATTATTTAACCATTTCAGCCATTTTGTGAGACCAGAGTGAGTAGCAGCTGAGAGATTAGCAGTGTACTTGTATTTAGCGTGTCACTTGCCACATCACCTGCCACAAGCTGCGGATTGTCCACTTGCCACAAGTTGTGGATTGTCCACTTGCCACATCACCTGCCACGTCAACTGGCCACGTCACCTGCCACAAGTTGTGGATTGTCCACTGGCCATGTCACCTGACCACGTTACCTGCCACAAGTTGTGAATTGTCCACTGGCCATGTCACCTGCCACGTCAACTGACCACATCACCTGCCACAAGTTGTGGATTGTCCACATCACCTGCCACAAGCTGCGGATTGTCCACTTGCCACGTCACCTGCCACAAGTTGTGAATTGTCACCTGGCACGTCAACTGGCCACGTCACCTGCCACAAGTTGTGGATTGTCCACTGTCCACATCACCTACCACAAGTTGTGGATTGTCCACTGGCCACGTCACCTGCCACAAGTGAATTATCCACTTGCCAAATTATTTGGCCACGTCACCTGCCACAAGTTGTGAATTGTTCACTGGCCAAGTCACCTGCCACGTCAACTGGCCACGTCACCTGCCACAAGTTGTGGATTGTCCACTGGCCACATCACCTGCCACAAGCTGCGGATTGTCCACTGGCCACGTCAACTGGCCACAAGTTGTGGATTGTCCACTGGCCACATCACCTGCCACAAGTTGTGGATTGTCCACTGGCCACGTCACCTGACCACGTCACCTGCCACAAGTGGATTATCCACTTGCCAAATCATTTGGCCACGTCACCTGCCACAAGTTGTGGATTGTCCACTTGCCACGTCACCTGGCCACAAGTTGTGGATTGTCCACTTGCCACATGACCTGGCCATGTCACCTGGCCATGTCATCTGCCACAAGTTGTGGATTGTCCACTGGCCACGTGACCTGGCCACGTGACCTGCCACATCACCTGGCCACGTCACCTACCATAAGTTGTGGATTGTCCACTGGCCACATCACCTGCCACAAGTTGTGGATTGTCCACTGGCCACGTCACCTGCCACAAGTTGTGGATTGTCCACTGGCCACGTCACCTGCCACAAGTTGTGGATTGTCCACTGGCCACGTCACCTGCCACAAGTTGTGGATTGTCCACTGGCCACGTCACCTGCCACAAGTTGTGGATTGTCCACTGGCCACGTCAAATGCCACAAGTTGTGGATTGTCCACTGGCCACGTCAAATGCCACAAGTTGTGGATTGTCCACAATGCAATGCAAGCAATTACAGTTTTTTTATGTTTTATTAATGGTTTTTCATAATTTGCCATAATTTTTGAGATTTCTAATGTAAAAAAATAGGTCACCTTTAAAAACGCCTATAAACGAAATCGCGGCAAAACGTCGGTACCGCGTTTTTCCCACGTTTAGCTGCGCTTTGCGTCTGAACCAATTTTTTTGCTTCTGAAAAAACGAGCATAAACGCAACTGCCGAAAAACGCAGAAAAACGTGACTGTGTGCATGGACACATAGGATAACATTGAATGTGTTCAGGGGCAGTTGAAAAAGCATACGTGCAGTTACAAGGGTTTTACGGCCAAAATGCTCCACATGACGGCACAGGTTTCTGTGCTGAGCACACACTTCACTGCATTCTCCCAGCACAGTGACCGAGCTCCTGGTCTAGTTATGATCGAGAGCCCGCGGGATGGGTTCCTGATCATGTGACCACTTTGATATTGAAAACACAATGATCATGTCATCTTAAAGTCTTTTTTTTTCTTTTTTTTACTCTTCTTCGAAGTGGTCATGTGAATTGCACAACCTTCACATTATCTGAGAGCTTCCATTGCTCCCCTATTGTTGGCAGGGAACTCTGGCACTTGAGCTGCCACTCAAGTGCCAGAAATGGGCGATCACATGACTACTAGAAAAAAAAAAAAAAAAAAAAAAACGAACAAAAGTTTTTACACTACTGCATTACACTGTAGACATGGGAGGCATTTTAAACATGGGAGGCATTTGGGGCTTTCCTTCTACTTTAACCACTTAACCCCCGGACCATATTGCTGGTCAAAGACCAGAGCACTTTTTGCGATTCGGCACTGCGTCACTTTAACTGACAATTGCACGGTCGTGCGACGTGGCTCCCAAACAAAATTGACGTCCTTTTTCCCCCCACAAATAGAGCTTTCTTTTGGTGGTATTTGATCACCTCTGCGGTTTTTAGTTTTTGCGCTATAAACAAAAATAGAGCGACAATTTTGATTTTTTTTTTTTACTTTTTGCTATAATAAATAATCGTCCGCCTCCGGAAAGACCTGATTTTGCAGATGGAAGAAAACACAATTTGTTCTTCCGTCTGCAGAGCGGATCGGATGAACACGGACTTAAGGTCCGTGTTCATCCGATCCCCCCATAGGGGAGAGCGGAGAAAAGACAGGACGGTCCCTGCACAGAGTTCGGGGACCGCCCTGTCATCCGACGGCTCAGCGGGGATCAACGGAGCGATCCCCGATGAGCAAGCGTAGCATATGGAGGCGGATCATTACTGATCCGCTCCGTGTGAAAGGGGCCTAGGGCTCCATGCACACAACTGGGCTTAAAGTGGTTGTTAAGCCACTTCTATAAAAAGCTCCTATCCTCTCTGTATTAGAACAATAAGCTCCCCTGCGTCTGTGTTCGATCATAAATATGCTCATCTGTACCGATAACACAGCTCCTTCCTGTGATCAGTTGCCTCCTCTGCCTGGCTGACAGTTCAAGTGGGCGGGGCCAATCACTGCAGCTGACATCAGCCAGGGAGGAGAGACAGAGCCAAAGAGTCACATGATTTCAAGGAACCGCTGTGTTATCAGTACAGATAAGCATATTTGTGATAGAACACAGACACAGGGGAACTTCTTGTTCTAATACAGAGGGGATGTGGGCTTTTAATGTTCTATGAGAGCAGCAGGAGCGAGGGGGGCGCTGACACAAGCAGACACTCAGAGAGGGAAGCAGCAGGCCTGCGTATGACCGAGGCATGTACTGACTCCAGTGTCAGAGCTATTTTTTTACCCAATTTTAGATAAGGGAAAAATTTATATTTATGTCAGTTTTTTTGTCTTTTTGGAAGATTTTCATTATTTCCTCTTGTATCTCCAGAACAGGAAGTATCTCCAAGGCAAAGTTCTAAAGAAAAAAAGTCTTACTAGTTTGCCCCGTCTTCCGACTTCACAGAGCCCTGAACCGCAACTAGGAAGATGGAACAAAGTACATGAAGTACATTGTTCCATCAAACATAACACATCACCAAGACTTCTAATTTATTGTGCCTATAGACAGGCTGAATTTGAGAAAAATCGCACTGAATCAGACAAAATATGGATGACCCCGCAAGCACCACCCAGCTGACTGATCCGTGTTGAAAACGATCATCCAGTTCAGCCACGCCATTGTATTCAGGCAGACATGAGTACTGCGTCTGACTACAATTGACGCAGTGGCAATTCCTCCCTTTGAGTGAATGAGAGAAAATCAAGTTGTAGTCATCTGTGCGTGGAACGGGTGTCCCTCTATTCCTGTCCTGGGGACAATGGTAGCATTTTGGGGTTCCCATAACTTTTTTGATGGCAATAGTCAACAGGACAGGGTGGCTGTCCCTAGCGGGGACACAGACAATAAAAACCTGATAGAGGTTCTAACCCTTCACCGCTCCAAATACTCTTAGGCTGCATTCACACCTAGGCGTAGGCAATAGCGTCGTTTTCCGGCGTTTTTTTTAGGCGTTTTTTTCGCGCGTATTCATGCTAATATGCGCGTTTGCATACAGCGTTGTCCGACGTTTTTGTACTTAGACGTTTTTTTTTTAGCCAATAGGAAAAACTATCATCTTTTCATCACTTGTTGCTATGTTGGTAGATTTTTTAAATCTTCTGCATGGGCGACAAGTTCTATTGACAAAACGCCTGTAGCAAACGCTTGTTGTCGCGCAATACGCGCGTATGTGGCGTTTTACATTGATTTCAATGGAAAACCAAAAACGCTCAAATACGCGCATATCGCGCGTATTGCGCGACAGAAAAGGGTCCAGAACTTCTTTTGACTACAGGCGATGCGCGTCAGGCGCATCAGCGTTCAGATGTGAACCATCCCCATTGACTTTCATTGCTTTTCGTCCCTCTGGCGTTTGTTCGCGTCGCGCTACATGCGACAAAACGCGAAGGTGTGAATGGGGTCTTACAGATGGAGTAGCGGTTTCCTTGTAATACGACTATTAAACCATGTCGGTGTTTAGAAAACTAAGACTCTGGATTATAATTGTTCTGCAGAATGATTTTTATCTTTATCATAACAATTCCGAAGGCTATTTGCTGAGCACTTGCACACAACGTTCCACACCGACATTCCCCTAAAGTACACACTTCGTGCTGTGTATGCAAATACTGGACTTTCTGGCAGTACACAGATTAGGTGTAATTTCTCCTTAAACTGCAATCAGCACAGATCAAGATGCATTTACGGTAAACATAAAAAATAAATAAAATAAAAAAACTGCTGTACCCATCACACCAGTCCTTAATTATTGTCATTCAGAATACAATCTAAATCAGGGCTCTCCAAACTATTTAAACAAAGGGCTGTTTTACCGTCCTTCATAATTTAGGGGGCCTGGACTGTGGCCAGAGTAGACATTGTCCTGGTGTCAGTAGATCTTTAGTATTAGGGGGAGGACTAGCTCTGCTTTGTTGGTGTCAGTAGGAGAAATAACGCCCCCATCCTTGGTTTTATTGCGAGGAAAACTGCCCCATTATTGGTATCAGTGAGAGGAATATTGCCCCATCATTGGTATCAGTGGGAGGAATATTGCCCCATCATTGGTATTAGTGGGAGGAATATTACCCCACCATTGGTATCAGTGGAGACAAAAGTGTCCCATCATTGGTGTCAGTAGGAGAAACAGTGCCCGATCATTGGTATCAGTGGGAGGAATAGTGCCCGATCATTGGTATCAGTGGGAGGAATATTGCCCCATCATTGGTATCAGTGGGAGGAATATTGCCCCATCATTGGTATCAGTGGGAGGAATATTGCCCCATCATAGGTATCAGTGGGAGGAATATTGCCCCATCATTGGCATCAGTGGGAGGAATATTGCCCCCTCCTTGGGATCAGTGGAGACAAAACTGTCCCATCATTGGTGTCAGTAGAAGAAACAGTGACCGATCATTGGCATCAGTGGGAGGAATAGTGGCCCATTATTGGTATCAGTGGGAGGAATAGCGTCCCCATAATTAATATCAGTTAAAGGCACAGTGTCACACTGTTGGTGTCAGTAGGAGAAATAGCGCCCCAAGGGCCGTATAAATGTGAGCAAAGGGCTGCATCCAGCCCCAGAGCCGCAGTTTGAAGGCCACTGATCTAACCTGTAATTAGTGGTCATCGACATTGGATATCTGTCTGATCATGTAGGGTGGGGAGCTACCTGCAAATCTTTGAGTCTTCAGAGCACGTGCTATTTGCCTGCTGGTGACTGTTGTGCACATGGGGTACTTTGCTTCTTTTACTCTGATCTACACGTAGTGGAGGGTTGGGTCTGCTTGCTGGGAATTCTTGTTGTTCGACCACTAAAAAGATACTTGCCGTCTCCCTCACAAAATTGCATCAATTCCAGCAAATTAGGCTTAAAATTGAGAGACTCACACTTCACAAGAACTCAGATTTTTCAACACTTGGAATATCAAGAAAATGTTCATGGTGCCCAAGCAGAGTGCCAAAAGATTTATCTTTGGTCTTGAATTCTTTCTAAAAAAAAGGACAACTATTATTCCCTGTACACACAAGCGTAATTTTCCGTCGGAAACAGTTGGATGATTTTTCTGATGGCATTCCGCTCAAGCTTGGCTTGCATACACACAAATGTTCTCTTAACTTTCGAGCATTAACAACGTGGTGACGCACAGTACTACACTACAACACCCCCGCATATGGACCTCCTGGCCGGGGTGTGCGTGGGTAGCAGTGTTCCTGGTTCCGAGACCATGTTGGCCCGGAGCAATTGATCTGCTGTATGGACACCGTGATCGACTAGGTCCCGAATCTGGAGGGGGTCCCGAGCTGTCCAAATTGGAGGAAGCTGACCGATGAGTCTGTCCGAAGGATACCAAGCACAACGCTGGTGTCCGAGGAGGGGCCTGTCCATTCATCGTGGGACAACCTAGGATCTGACAGGCTGGATGTTGGTCGCCTGTCAGTCGCAAATTGTGCAAAACTACCTCAAGGAGCTCCGGGTGCTGAATCTACTAAAATGGAATTCTGGACCATAAATTGTCTCCATTCTTTTAGGAGGGTCTGTGGCAGAGACTTAATCCTAAGTTCGAGTGACACTCTGGCTGCCAGGCTTGTGAGAGAGACCTGTCCAGGTGCGCTACACCCACTCCGGCTGGAGTGGCAAAGCAAAGTGTTGTTGGAAGCAGGACTGTTTCCCCGTATGCAGTTACTGCTGCATTCAATTTGCTATCCCTTCACCCTTCTACCGTTTAATAGTTTTTACCTGGCTGGGTAATAAAAGCACAGAAAAAAAGACACCTGTCGTGTGGACATTACCTTTACTACAACTCTCATCAAGTACCTTAGACGGCGGAGATACAGAGGTAACATGCCACCAAAACAAACCAGCAGCTCCTTCGGGGGGTAGTGCTACACATGGTTTTCAGATTAATCCTATATTGGCCCCTTTTCCAGATTAATTCCCTAAAAAGGGATTCTATTTTTTTGAACCACTTTTGACCTATCCAAACCGGGGAGTTATGGAACAGGTATAATATCTGTGGTAACCAAATCATTTTTATTAAATTGCAGCGCCCTCCTACGGATAGGGGGAGCCGGCTCCAGATATCTTTTTGCTTACGTTTAAGCAATAATAGGGCAAGATTATAAGTTTTACAAGACAAAAAACTACCATGTGTACGCGGCATAATGCAATTATTAGTTGTCGCTACAACTCCTATTTACTACGTGTACTTTCAAAGTACCTGAGTTCTAATTACCACTCATTAGCAATTATTAGTTGTCTCAACAACGTCTATTTACTACGAGCCTGACATAAGTGCTACTTGTTTATGGGCCTTTGCCCTAAGTTGCAGAACATGTTCGTATATACTTTCCTATGCTAAGGGTTGACGTATTTCATACCTTCTCCCTTAGTCGCCTAATGCACGACGCTATGTAATACTGATAATCGCTTGCATGCAATCGTGCATTGGAATCTTTTAGTGCATACTATAATTTTAAACGCTAAGCTCTGGTCGCATGTTGTAATGCGTCCAGGCTCAGTAGCTCAATGCCTATCTTTATGTGAGAGAGAGATGATGTAGAGAACCCCCAAACTCCTGTTCGTGTGGAGTGACGTCTGGGGCTTAATACTGAATTCTCACATAAGGAAGAGCATTGAAATCCTTGCATCCGCAGTTGTGGTTCACTCCCGTTCCCTAGAGCCATTACACTTGGTAAAGAGAAAGCAGTACCTGCTGACCAGATTTTTGGCTCTTTGGTAAAGAGAAAGCAGTACCTGCTGACTAGACATTTGATTCCTTGCTCGAGAGAAAGTAGTACCTGCTGATTAGACATTTGATTCATTGCTGGAGAGAAAGTAGTACCTGCTGACTAGACATTTAATTCCTTGCTCGAGAGAAAGTAGTACCTGCTGACTAGACATTCGATTCCTTGCTCGAGAGAAAGCAGTACCTGCTGACCAGATTTTTGGCTCTTTGGTAAAGAGAAAGCAGTACCTGCTGACTAGACATTTGATTCCTTGCTCGAGAGAAAGTAGTACCTGCTGACTAGACATTCGATTCCTTGCTCGAGAGAAAGTAGTACCTGCTGACTAGACATTCGATTCCTTGCTCGAGAGAAAGCAGTACCTGCTGACCAGATTTTTGGCTCTTTGGTAAAGAGAAAGCAGTACCTGCTGACTAGACATTTGATTCCTTGCTCGAGAGAAAGTAGTACCTGCTGACTAGACATTCGATTCCTTGCTCGAGAGAAAGTAGTACCTGCTGACTAGACATTCGATTCCTTGCTCGAGAGAAAGCAGTAACTGCTGATTAGACATTTGATTCATTGCTGGAGAGAAAGTAGTACCTGCACGGTACCTGCTAATTAGACATTTGGGGGCAGATTTACATACAGTTGGACAGGCGCAGCGTATCAGAGATACGCTACGGCGTCATATCTTACCTGGCGTAAATTCGAATCCATGAAGAATTTGCGCCGTAAGTTACCGCGGCGTAGTGTATTTCTGGCGGCGTATTTGAAATTGGGCGGGTTGGGGGCGGGTTTCATTTAAATGAAGCGCGTCCTGGCGCCGAATGAAATGCACATGCGTCGTTCCTAAATTTCCCGTCGTGCATTGCGCTAAATGACGTCGCAACAACGTCATTTTTTAAACTTAGACGTGACTTACGTCCATCCCTATTCACGGACGACTTACGAAAAAAAAAATATCTAATTTTGACGCGGGAACGACGGCCATACTTTAACATGGCAAGTCTATCTATACGCCACAAAATAGCAGCTTTAACTATACCCCGGAAAAAGCCGACTACAGACGACGCAAGAGAATGCGACGACCACGCGTACGTTCGTGGATCGTCGGAAAAAGCTAATTTGCATACCCGACGCGGAAAACGACGCAAACTCCACCCAGCGGACACCAAAGTATTGCATCTGCGATCCGAAGGCGTACGAAGCCGTACGCCTGTCGGATCTTACCCAGATGCCGTCGTATCTTGGTTTGAGCTGGCGTACTTGCTCTGTGAATCTGCCCCTTGTTTCCATGCTGGAGAGAAATGTGCAGCCTGGACTGTTGGCTGTTTCTCGCCCAGCATTATTATAACTGGGAGCAGTTTTCACCATAAGAGGTGCTGAGGATTACGTGATCGATAAAGAACCTGAGGAACCCCCCTCCCCCCCCGAATAGCATACCAGAGTGAGACTGCAGACGGTGTGGAATAAGCCCTGTGGAAACTTGTACTGTATGTCTGTGATTAAAACAGACTGTCCTTACGAGAGGAATGAATAGTGAACTATTCACCTAAGGACTGTTCACAGTGAAGAATACTTACCCCAAAAGGGGGAGGTTTGGGAGTTTTTGGGAAATATAAATAAACCTAGCAAGGTTTTCCATAGAACGCGCTTTACATTTTGTCAATACTTATCCGAGTGGAGTTATATACAGTCAGACCTTCTAGTTCCAAAGTGCTGTTTAATTTTGTGCAGGGCTTTTTTTGGTAAAAGTTTATTGCAGAAAGCTGCAATTTAGTTCACATTATGTCATTGTTTTAATTGTTAAAACAGCCAAATTCAGTGCTGAAATTTACCCATATAGATTTTATATAATCTGTTCTATCTGCCTTTAAATTCAGCGCTCTCTTCAGGATCAACTGTAACATCTCTCCATGAGCATAAAAATGTGCGCTTAACCAACCCAAACATGTTGCCAAAAAAAACTGCCACATCCTCATCACATTCCAGCAATGCCTTCACATCCCCCTTCCACTGCTGGTAGTTGGTCCTCTTTTATCCAACATTATTAAAGCGGAGCTCCAGGCTCCTTCAGGAAAAAATAAAAGTCAGCAGCTAGGGGTGCAACGGATCAAAAAACTCACGGTTCGGATCGTTCCTCGGATCAGGAGTCACGGATCAGATCATTTTTCGGATCGGCAAAAAAAAATAAAAAAATCTCCCCCACTGTAATATCCACATCTCCTCCCCCCCCACCAACTATAGTACCCCCTCGGTGCAGACCCCCCCCCTCTTAGTACAGAGACCCCCCCCCTCTCAGTACAGTGACCCCCCTTCTCAGGACAGTGACCCCCCCCTTCTCAGGACATCGAACAATTGATGTTGGAATTTCCGCCAACAAATGTTCGCTGTGCATGCTCTCAAACTTTCCGACAACAAATGTTTTACGTCGGATTATCCGATCGTGTGTACCCAAGTCCATCGGACTAAAATCCAAAGTACAAACACATATGCTCAGAGCCAATGCTAAACATCAGAGAACAAAAGCAGAAGTTGTCCAAAGGGTGTCGGTAAAGAGCTAAAAAAAACACGTTATTTGGTGAATGTTGGCTGAAAATGTTCTGCCTTGTGTACGCATGCCAAGTTCACGGCCAACGCCCCTTCGGACAAAAATCCACGGATGGAAGTCCGATCGTGGCTTTAGTGAGCCAACCATACGACCAGAAAATGAAACTTTTCAAAGCATTCTGTACAACAGCTATGGAGATTGCGTTTTGAAAATGCAAGTTGTCCAGCTGTATCTGCTTTCAATGTTTTCTGCGTCACTAACCCGGAACAAGCACAATTGATCAGACAGACATTTCTCCAACAAAAAAAGTGTATTCAAACAGGTTAAAGTCGCTAAAAATGCTGCTATCCTTAATTTCTAGCAAGTCAGAATTTTTTTTATCAAGTCAGAACTGTATTTAAAACCATAGCTTCCAACAATCCCAGATTGTGCAGGACTGTCCTGCATTGTCCCCTACTCCCGCTGTCCTGTGTACAGAGGCGGGGTCCTGCAGAGGCTCCGCCAGTACACTGTACCGACAGCTCATATACATGTAAATCACTGGATTTTGCACATAAATTAAAAAAGTTAGCTAGCTAAACAAACACATATATAAAACTTTACTAATGCACAGTACCTTCTCGGATGCGTATCTGTCCTTATTATCATAAACGTCCAGTGCTGGGTGTGATCATGCGTTATATACACTATCCCTTTTACACATACTGTACTTTGCTACAATAGAATGTTACAGCCTAACCAATAAGAAACTAATACTGTACTTATCTAACTAGGGAATAAGGTATATAACAGTGTAGATAGAAAGAACAGCATAAAAACACACAGATAAAGCATATACATTAAAAACACTTAGGGAACAATGCCATTTTACTGCAGTGCAAACATTGTTTCTTCACGTCAGCCCAGAGAGCCAATCATCATGACATAGCTACTTTATATGAACTTTCCAAAGTCCTGGGACATTTTCATCCTGCTATAATGCCCTCCCTGAACCTTCCTCTTTAGCAATAACAGGTCTACGCTGTTACAACTATATGGAAGTCCCGATCCAGACCAGGCTCGGAGATGCTAAACAGCTACCGAAAGCATGGCACCTTACTTTCCAATGACCTAACCTCCAAATTCTGTACGATAACTTCTGATTCCTGCACTCTGTGCTTTTCGGGATGGTGGGTTTGTACTGGAGGGAGGAGGGTCAGTACTGGTGGAGAGGGATGGGGAGTCTGTGCTGTGGGGGTGATCTTTACTGAGAATGGGTTGAGAGGGGGGTGCTGTGCAGATTCCTTGCATCTGGCAAGCAAGCTTAAAGGGGTTGTAAAGGTTTTTTTTTTTTTTTCTAAATAGGTTCCTTTAAGCTAGTGCATTGTTGGTTCACTTACCTTTTCCTTCGATTTCCTTCGATTTCCCTTCTAAATGTTTTCATTGTTTTCTTTGTCTGCATTTCTCACTTCCTGTTCCTCCTCAGCAAGCTTGCCCCTATCATCCGAGCCGTTCTGGCTGGGGGTTAGTCAGCGTGCTCGCTCCCTCCCTTGGGACTACATCCCTGCGGGGTGACGCTGTGAACGTTCACAGCGTCTCCCCACAGGGACGTAGTTCAATTGAAATAAAATTTGACGCAACAATGCACTAGATCAGTGTGCACGCTTTTGTGTACATTTGATATAAAGGATTACAATGTACATATTACTATCTTACTGGCATATTTATTAAGTAGCAAATCTGGCATTCACTGGCAGGTACAGTAAAATCTTCAAGGTCCACGTGTTTAATGGCAGTGATGAATTTACTGTAAGTGAATGTCTAGTGAAAGCATTTACTGTATATACTCGAGTATAAGTCGAGGCACCCAATTTTACCACAAAAAAATGGGAAAACTTATTGACTTGAGTAGCCTAGGGTGTCCATCTGCATGCCTTACTGTGCCTCACTGTGTCCATGTGCATGCCTCACTGTGTCCATGCCTAGACTGACATTTAACATGGGAGTCTATGGAAGGGGTGCCTGGCTTTGAAAAATCGGTACTTCCCAGCTGTAGGTCCCCCAGACAACAAACTTTCCTGTCCTCGAGGCCTGATCAAGGGAATCAAAGCCCTCCATGCCCTCCAACTGCTCCCTCTCCAGACACCGGGCAATCACCTCCTCCTCCGGGATCAAGCTCACCTCACATGGTGGTCCGCCACCCGTGCCCCTCTGGTGCTTCCTGATGGTGGCCACCTTATCCTGAACCTGGCGCCTTAGGTCATGATTTTTTTTTTTTAAATGTCCTTGGCGGTCCGGGACTCATTGCCAAGGGCACTGACATCACTTGCGATGGTCTCCAGGATGACCCGTTTCCTGGCCCGGCTGGTCTCGCGACTCTGGGCACCATGGAGGAAGACGTCAAAACCTCTCTATGGCAGAGAAGAGGACTGCCTTCTCCTCTGGCGAGAAGTTCTTCTTCCTCCTGTCCTTCACAGAATCTTCAGCAGCCATCGCACAGCAAAAGTACCTTGCTCAGGGGGGGAAAAAGCAGGATGTATATTTGCGTTGGACGGGCACATGTCTGGGCGTATTTATGCGCTCGGCGTAAGCCGGTGGGCCGGCGTATCCCAGGAAGTTGCGCCAGCGTAGTTGTGAGCATGCGCACAGGGAAGCGATCATACGTCCACGTCATTGCGCATGCTCCGTTGATGTTACGCCGGGCTCCACGCTCAGGCCATCATTAGCATAAGGTCACACCCACTTACACTTACGCCGGCTTACGCCTTCAAATTTACGTTACGCCGGCGCAACGTTGGGAGCAAGTGCTTTGTTAATACTGTACTTGCCTCTCTAGGTTACGTCGGAGTAGCGCATATGAGCTGTGTTACGCCGGCACAAAGATGCGCCGATCTACCTGAATCTGGCTAAATATTTTTTACTTTTTGCTATAATAAATATCCCATTTAAAAAAAAAAAAAAAAAAAAAATTCTCAGTTTAGGCCGATATACGATAACGTATTCTTCTACATATTTTTAGTAAGAAAAAAAAAAAAAAACGGGAAAAAAAAAAAAAAAAAAAAAATAATCGCAATAACCGTATAGTGACCGTTTTGCACAAAAGTTATAGCTCCTACAAAATAGGGGACATAATTATGATTTTTTTTTACTAGGAATGGCGGCGATCTGCGATTTTTATTGGGACTGCGACATTATAGCGGACACATCGGACACCTTTGACACATTTTTGGGACCATTCACATTTATACAGTGAACAGTGCTATAAATATGCATTGATTACTGTATAAATGTGACTGTCAGGAAAGGGGTTAACCACTAGGGGGCAGGGAAGGGGTTAAATGTGTAGCCTAGTGAGTGATTCTAACTGTAGGGGGAGGGGGGTGACTGATCTGTGTCCCTATGTACAAGGGACACAGCATCGGTCTCCTCTCCCTGACAGGACGTCGGGCACGCGCATCGTGTTGTGTTCCCAGTAACGCAACGGGTGCGCGCGCCCCCTAGCAGCTTTAAAAAGACAAGGACGTCATATGATGTCCTGTCAGAATAACGGAGCTACCTTGTCGCCGTCGACGGCGGCTGGTAGTATAGTGGTTAAAAGACTCCACCTTATTGGTGAGATGGTTTGTGATCCCCTTTGAGTGGTAGTTTGACTAGAATCCCTAATGAAATTTGATCTGTATTTTTGTTTTTACACATTTACAAGATGTTGAGGTAGAACCAAAGAAATTACCCTTTATTGAACAGAAATACAGGTTTTTATACACTTCATAAGTAGGCCAATCACCTCATGAACAACAAAACCAAATGTTTACCCAAAACATCACACAATGGTTTAGATAATGAGGCAGAGTTAACACAAGGCTAATCAAATCATAGGACACTCCAAAAGTTAGCCAAATTAGCAAACAGACAAAAACAATAGATGACTCAATTAACAATGGGAATTTACACCTAGGAGGCACACAATGGGAGAGACACACATAACAAACAGGGATTCCCATCCCACCTCAGACTGGCCAGCAACAGGCTACAACAGACAAACTCATACAATGTTCCAGTAGTCTGAAAAGGTGGAATAGATCTCAAAGGGATATTGTTGATAAACATTTCTGTCCCAAGTGAGGAGCCTCTCCAAACCAATCTGCAAGAGGGCCACCATATTTCCTCTGACCATTAACCTGTACAAGATTAATATTACACCTTCCATCCACTCCAGAGGGCAAGCTTTATTGTCCTTATTCAGATAATTACTCCAAGCCTTGTGCTCTCAGCGTTCACCACATTGTTGTCCATCATTAGAGAATGATCTGCTCTCTCCATGAGCCATAATCAGGCTTGCCCCTAGTCCTCTCCAAAAGCCCCTGTCCTGGTCGGGTCTGCCACACTCCAGTCTATGGGGGAGGCCTTGGTGTCATCGCAAGGGTGAAAGGCAGGCCCCTATGAGTCGGTTCACACTGCAGTGGCACGACTTCGGGGGCAACTCTACAAGTCGTCTTGAGGACGACTTCAGAGGCGATTTGCAAAACGACTTCTGTATAGAAGTCAATGCAGGTCGCCCAGAGCCGCCCTCAAAGTCATGCATGAACCTTTTTCTAAGTCGGAGCGACTTGCGTCGCTCCTATTAGAACGGTTCCATTGCATTGAATGGGACGCGACTCGTCAGGCGGCTGAACCGCCTGATGTGTCGCCCCAGTGTGAACCGGGTCTAACAGTCACCTAGCAATGGTAGTAAATGGCCAGGTGGAAGTACACAATTAACCACTTAAGGACCAGCCCATGTACATATACGTCCACAATATGGCACGTACAGGCACATGGGCGTATGGGTACGTCCTCCCCTATTAGCGGGTGGGGGGTCCGATCGGGACCCCCCCCGCTACATGCGGAGGTCGGGTCCGCTCGGGGAGCGATCCGGGACCACGGCGCGGCTATTTGTTTATAGCCGCTCCGTCGCGATCGCTCCCCGGAGCTGAAGAACGAGGAGAGCCGTGTGTAAACACGGCTTCCCCGTCCTTCACTATGGCGGCGCATCGATCGCGTCATTCCCTTTATAGGGAAGACACGATCGATGACGTCATTCCTACAGCCACACCCCCAAACAGTTGTAAACACATACACAGTGATCCCTAACTCCTACAGCGCCGCCTGTGGTTAACTCCCAAACTGCAACTGTCATTTTCACAATAAAGAATGCAATTTAAATGCATTTTTTGCTGTGAAAATGACAATGGTCCCAAAAATGTGTCAAAATTGTCCGAAGTGTCCGCCATAATGTCGCAGTCACGAAAAAAATTGCTGATCGCCGCCATTAGTAGTAAAAAAATAAAAAAAAATAAAAATGCAATAAAACTATCCCCTATTTTGTAAACACTATAAATTTTGCGCAAACCAATCGATAAACGCTTATTGCGATTTTTTTTACTAAAAATAGGTAGAAGAATACGTATCGGCCTAAACTGAGGAAAAAAAATGTTTTTATATATGTTTTTGGGGGATATTTATTACAGCAAAAAGTAAAAAATATTGCTTTTTTTTCAAAATTGTTGCTCTATTTTTGTTTATAGCGCAAAAACTAAAAACCGCAGATGTGATCAAATACCACCAAAAGAAAGCTCTATTTGTGGGGAAAAAAGGACGCCAATTTTGTTTGGGAGCCACGTCGCACGACCGCGCAATTGTCTGTTAAAGCGACGCAGTCCCGAACTGTAAAAACCCCTTGGGTCTTTAGGCTGCATATTGGTCCGGGGCTTAAGTGGTTAAGGAAAGGAACAGACATGCTTGACAAGGCTGCAATTGCAGGTTAGTTCTCTGTGCAAATAGGATTAATTTTAGTATGATCCACTCTGGCCAAAGAGGTCATGACAGCCTCATGGCTGTTTTATATAAATAGGAAGCAAACACACAGGTTTATGGATGGGATATGATGTCATTGATGTCAGGGGGCAGGCTGGGGGCCATTTCCTCTTTGCACGGATTGGTGAATGGTTCTTTAAATAGTGGACTGTTTGTATCCCAATTTGTCACATGCCTGATGAAGGGGTCCTGTGTGGCTCCGAAACATCGCTTTTATTTTTTGATACTATGTGATTAAAGTTTTGGACCCAATATTTGAGATCCTGGTGTGCTGGTGACACTTCCTTCTCATGATCACAAGGGTGAAGACGTCTACGAGCGGGGCATTTGCTCCACTCAAAGCGCGTTGTTTTTATTACATTCCTGGGGCTTCAAAACCAAGAACATTATCTGCAAATACACAAAACACCTGTCCATCCTGCCAGAAAACCTGAATCCACGTGGCTTCCTGTTATCACCTTTGCCAACTATTTTCTGGGATCTACAGGAGCCCCTTTCCATGTGTAATTGAAATGGGGCAGGGGGTGAGCGTTAACATTCTAGGATCGAAAATGTTTTACTAGCATGATTGCCAGGTTAAAATAAACAAAAAAAAAAAAAAAAAAGAAAGGAAAAAAAAAAAAAAAAAAAGCAGCCACCACAGCCAAAGACTGATAACCTGCAATATGACATTATTATTTTTAGATTTAGATATGCTTTAACTGATGTCAGCAGAGTTAAGTTCAACGCAGGAATTTACTTTAGTACTAATTCACGTATATTGCCCCAAAATCAGAGAAGTTTTATGGAAGTTCAAAGTCTTTAAGCGATATAGACATGTGGATCAGCAAAATCCCTTCACGGTCTTAGGATTCGTTTAATAATTAACAGGACAGGGAAGAGTGAATCGATAAAAAAGCCCAACACACTGCTTTGTACTCAAGTACAAAAACAGATATGAAGCAGAAAGAGAATGAGGAAGGCTTAGAAAATGTTGCCAATGGTTATTACATGCCGTCTGTCCTTTCCGGACCCGATGATGACCGCACTCCCTATTCCTGGTAAAAGAGTCACAAGAACGGAAAGTGAGAGAAAAAATATTTGTGGCCGAAGATAAGATAAGATGTGGCACCAGTAACGTTTTTTTGTTTTTTTTCATTTTCAAAGAAATTTATCATGTCCACAATTACGACATCGATGCTTTCCAGCCATGTATGGACACCCATCAGTTTACATTATCTTTGCAGAGGGACTCATAAAAATCAATGCAGCACTGATTTAGTTTTGGAGAGGCTGACCTTTTAGTGCCCATTCACACCTAGGCGTATATACGCCTGTAGCGCGACGCCGCAGCAGCCCCTGATACGCTGGAGGGGTGAGTTTACATTGTCGGCTATGGAGATGGTTCACATCTCCACGCCGAACGTCTGCCGCCTGAAAACAAGTCCCGGACCTTTTTTTCAGGCGGCTTTCGGCGTTCGGCCATAGCCGACAATGTTGTCACCCCTCCTGTGTATGTTACCGCAGCGTATTTTACCGCATTTTGTCGCGGCAAATCGCGGGACAAAACGCCGCAATTTGTCACGGCAAAATACGCCGCGGTAACATACGTCTAGGTGTGAATGCAGCCTTAGGCTGCATTCACACCTGAGCGCTTTGACGCCTGAAGCGCGATGCTCAAAAACACTAGAGGGGAAAAAATACATTATTCCCTATGAAGATGGTTCACATCTCCACTCCAAAACGCCCGACGCCGAAAGCTCTATCGGGCGGTTTGGGCTTTTTTGAGCGTTTCCATTTCCCATAGAAAGTAATGGAAACGCTCGATTCAAGCGACTAGCGCGACAACGAGCGTTTGCTACGGGCGTTTTGTCGATTTAATCAATAGAACATTTCACCCAGGCAGAAGATAAAAAAAATCTACCAAAATAGCAACAAGTGATGTAAAGATGATAATTTTTCATATTGGCTAAAATAAAAAAACGTCGAAGTACAAAAACGTCGGACGACGCTGTATGCAAACGCGCAAATAAACATGAATACGCGCAAAAAACGCCCGAACGACCTACGCTCAGGTGTGAATGCAGCCTTAAAAGCCTCTGAGAAAAATGTCTAATGCCCTCCACATACGTAAAGATACAATTCTTCTAAAAAAAAAAAAAAAAAAAAAAAAAAACACACTACTTTGCATCTTTTGGAAGTCAACTTGAAGAATATGTAAACCCAACATTTCATAGTCCCGATATGTGCCTGCTGTACCATGTACTTGTATGAAGTACATAGCAGGGGCGTTTTCGGAATGGAAAAAAAAAATCCAGAACTAGTGGGTTTGAATAGGAATTTTTCAGCTGGAAAAAATGCTTTAACTTTGAAAAATGCTCCGAAATAATGAAAAACACTGGCTATTTGAAATGTATTAGCGAAACTATACCCCCACAAAAGCTCATGACTCAAAAACGCTCATAAACGTTATAAACCCGCAAAAGCTAAAAAATGCTGCAAAAACCCACGCCATTCTACAGTTAAAGATACTGGTGTTTTTATAACGTCCAATGTGCATGAGGCCTTCAGCCTCACACCTTTTTTTTTTCTTACTGTTTTTATTTAGAAAGTCAGCCCAACCTCGTCATGTACATCATTCACCTTAGGTAAATGACACGCACACTGCCTGCTGTGCCTCCTGCGATATGTACATCATTTCATTGAGGAAAGGAGGAGAGGGCGGGTCTGTCAGTGCGTCAGTGAAAGGACATGTTGGCTGAACCCGGAACAGCTGGCGGCCTGGCGATGACGTCACAGGGAAACATGGTGGGCGGGGACCAAGCTCTTAGCTGGACAGCGCTGGATCCTCTGAGTGGGCGAGTATCAAAGTCTAGCAGAACTTCCTACCAGGTAGGCAAGGCTTAAAGTGTTACTAAACCCAGGACCCTGCATTCACTATATCTGGTCTTCCACAGTACACAGAACATGGAAATGCAATTATTTTAGAAAATATAAACTGCTAAAATACCTTTTCTCATCAGCAGTCTTGTGACTTCTATCAGTGTCTGGCCGAGCACTGGTTAAAGCTTGTAGGAGGAACTTTCATTCTCCTCTGACTGTCCTATGAGGCTGAATGATCCCCTGCCCCAGTGTGAACCGGCTCTTAAGTAAACTCTCCTCCAATGATCAGACTTGTCCTGGACACCCCCCCTTCCCCCGCCCCCATTTACCACACAGCCTTCCACTGGGAAAAGCAATGTTCTGCTGTTTCTTCTCCCATGGCTCGTATGCAGCTGAGAACAGAGGGATGTGAAAGAAAAGGAATTTTTTTTTTATTATTATGTTTTTTTTTTTTTTATATATGTTTTCTTTATATCTACACACAAAGGTTTTGCCTTTCATTACCATTTTAAACTGAATGGTTTGTTTACAAATTGAGGGTTTACAATCACTTTAGTGATCATTTTGATCACCAATTGTTTTATTCAAAAAGGAAAGATCCATCCACACTGATAGAATTTAATCTTTTCTTGTGTTGAATGATCTTTTTAGTTGAAAGATTTTTCAAAGATTATTTTATTGTTTATTACATGTATGACCAGCATGAATCTGACAGCTTTATGTAGAGATGTTGGCAGGACGCCGTGCCTTGACTTTTTTTGGAGCTTTTGCAAGGAACAAGGAAGCAGGAAGAGCACTGCGAGTGAAATATTGAGTATTTTACTCACCCAATGCCAAGGAATGGGATTATACAGGAGAAGTTTCAGCTTTAAGTAGATGTTGCATCATATAAAAGCTTGGAGCCAGTATCGGGTCACCATTTACACCCACCCTTAGGTGAAAAGAAAGAATTTTATAGTACAATGAACTTGTACTTAAAAATGGAAAACCAATTAGATGCCAACCATTAGGATTTCATAATCGATACCCCTCCAACCCACGACTTACCCCTCCAACCCACGACTTACCCCTCCAACCCACGACTTACCCCTCCAACCCACGACTTACCCCTCCAACCCACGACTTACCCCTCCAACCCACGACTTACCCCTCCAACCCACGACTTACCCCTCCAACCCAAGACTTCTCCTTGGTATCTTGGCCGTAAAGATTACAAATTAGAGTGCAGACAGGAACTCACCTTTACAGACCTTGCCCTGGGACAGTTTCCACTATTTATGCAGACACAATTGTTAATGTGTACACACAGAGACCGGACATTATGAAAAAGTAGCTCCATTACTTTATAGTTAATAACTGCCACAAAGCCCTTCTAGAGGTCAACTCTACCACCCATCGGATTAGGTGTGGATTCATAGGAATAAAGAGCAGCACCTTTAGGTATAATGCTTGCATGCTCTGGGAAAGAATCAGTGTACCAGATGTAGAAAAAAAAAAAAAAAAAAAAAAAAAGGTAGCTTGGGATCCCATTCATGAGTGACGAAAATCTAACAAGCTGATTGGGTCAGCTGCTGCAGTGGTGATAAAATATGTACCAAGTTCTAAGTCAAGGTTTATTGATCAATGTGGGGTAATGACAGAGAACAGAGAAATTAGGAGAAAATTGGGGGTTGGGTAACCTCAATCATAAATGGCTCTCAAACTCCCTTGTCTCCTCCTCCCATGCTTGTCTCTAGGACTTCTCCAGAGCCGCTCCCATCCTCTGGAACTTTCTACCTCAATCTGTAAGGCTATCTCCTACTCTGGCTGCCTTTAGGCAATCCCTGAAAACTCATCCTTTTAGGGAAGCCCATCACACCTCCAACTAATCTTTTATTGCTTCCATCAGCTCACTTTCCCCTCCCAGTTACAACCTTCTGTATCACTTTAGCCACCCTTTTAGATTGTAAGCTCTTATGAGTAGAGCCCTCTTAACCCTCTTGTATTGTAACTGTACGGTCTCCCTTTTACATTGTAAAGCACTGCGTAACCTGTTGGAGCTATATATAATAATAATAGTATGCCTCTCTGGATAGGACAGTTTACCAGGATATGTTTCTCAACTTTTGCCCCATACACACGTGTGGGATTTTCCAGTGGGAAAAGATACCGTCGGAAATCCCGAGGGGAAAGCCGAGAGCCTGCTCGGGCAGTCTTTCCCCCTACACACGGCTGTTTTTTTTTTTCGACAGGAAAACTGGAGCTTTGGCTGGGAATCCTGGCCGTGTATATGCTACATTGCAGTTTTTCCCATAGGAAAACTGGCAAAAACCGCCAGGCAAAAGTCAGCCGGCTGGAAAAAAAGAGAGCTGGTTCATATTTTTCTTTTGTCCAGCGTTTTTTGGGCAGTTTTCCCGTCGGAAAAACTGCAAGGAGCATACACACCACCGGGATTCCCGGCAAAAAAATCTCTTTGCAGTTTTCCGTCCGGAAAACCGGTGGTGTGTACGAGGCATTAGAGTGGAGGCCTCCCATAAAATCCTTCTTCACCAATCCCAAAGTGTTTGATCAGGGGGACCAGACAGGTAAACTGTTGGCTTGGCTCTCGAGGAATCAAGCTCCCTCTGTTCACATTGAGGGTATACAGCAAGGTTCGACAAACCCCGGGCACCAGGTCATAATTGCGACTAGAATTAGCGACCTGGCACAGCTGGGATATCTTGTGTCTCCGTGCGCCCCCGCAGCACGATCGTGTCAGGACGCACCGGCCGGTAATTGAGGTCGCGGCTTTCCGGCCTTCTGCAGGCCTAGGCATCCTTCTGTGATCTAGCGCCATCTTGTGGTGGCCGTTGGTATGACAAGACAACCAGCAATGCTAATGGAGCTTCCCATGTCTGTTTTCACTGCCATCTCCTTCCCTCCAATTAGAACCCCCAAACATTATATATATTTTTTTTTCTAACACCCTAGAACGTAAAATTGCGGTCACACTGTATTTGCACAGCGGTCTTACAAGCGCACTTTTTTGGGAAAAAATACACTTTTTTTTTATTAAAAAAATAAGACACCAGTAAAGTTAGCCCAATTTGTTTTTATATTCTGAAAGATAATGTTATGCCAAGTAAATTTATACCCAACATGTCACACGTCAAAATTGTGTCCGCTCGTGGAATGGCGACAAACTTTTACCCTTCAAAAAATTCTACAGGTTGCATGTTTTGAGTTACAGAGGTCGTCTAGGGCTAGAATTATTGCTCTCGCTCTACCAATCGCGGCGATACCTCACATGTGTGGTTTGAACACCGTTTTCATATGTGGGCGCTACTCACGTATGCGTTTGCTTCTGCACGCGAGCTCAGCCGGGACGGTGCGCGTTCCTGACTCTCAACTTTTTTAGCTGGCTTCTAGATTCCAAGCAAATATGTAAAGCCCTGGTATACAGGATGAGGGTGGGCAAATACTGAGAAATCTGAGGAAATCAAAGCCAAGTTTGTCCTGTACTATGTTCTAGTCAGACAGCAGTTCCAGTAGTTGAGGTGTCAACCTAGGTAAATACGAAGGTGAAATACACATACAGTTTCTTGTGCCAATAGATCCGCAATTCTTTCCAGTCACTGCTGTGATTCATACACTTCTTCCAGGCACCACAGCCAAAAGGAGGCACCTTGTGCTTTGTTAAAGCTAGGTATACACAGACAGTTCTTTTTCGTTCAAAGAGCGGGTCGAAAAGAAAAACATTTTTTACCGACTTGCACATCCACATAAGCAATGAGGAAGCGGCAAATTCCCTCGCTTCGCTATTGTAGTCCGACTGTGGGGACCCCCCCCTCCCCATTCAGAATACACTAATCGGTGCTGCAGCCAAAAGGCATTTTCTGCATAAAAGACAAGTTACGCCCCCCCCCCCAAAGTCAATTAAAATTCAGCAGCTAAAGATGCTGTAGCTTCTGACATTTACTATTAGGGTACTTATCTGTCCAGGCATCCAGCGGTGTCCTCACTAGTGGAGGGCAATGCCCCTGCAGCTGGCCCATTAAGAAAGCACAGCACAATTTGCGCATGCGCGGTAGGAAACCAGCTATGACGCCGCAAGGCTTTACTGCCGGTCTCCCTTAGCCTAGACGGCAGTGGCAGCAGCACCCTGTGAGACTCGATTTAAGAATCTTCTTGCGTGAGTGGTGGAACCTCTGCCTCCCCCACCGGATCAGATTCCTAAATCGGCTCTCGGGTACTGTCGCCCCCGCCATCTTCGCTAAAGGAAACCGGCAGTAAAGCCTTGCGGCTTCATGGCTGGTTTCCTATCGCGCATGCACAAATTATGCTGCGCTTTCTCAATAGGACAGCTGCACGGCTTGGGATTAGGCCTGCATGTGTGCCCCCATAGACGCTTGCTATAGGGGCAGACACAGAAGAGGAGGAACTAAGATCACTGGCAGGGGTCCCCAGTAGAGGAGGTTTGAGGACGCACAGAGCAGGTAAGTGTAAAACGTTTATTCAAAAAAAATGGTGATCACAGTAATCGCGCCCTAGTGACTCCCACCTCTGCGCTAAGGAATGAGTAAAAGCAGAAGTTCACAGCTGCCGTTTTAAATAAGGTAAATGTGACAGTGTATATATAATATGTTCAAACAGTGAGGTTTAAATTTAAATCATATATAAACAGCGCTAATGTGTGTATGACCCACACAAGTGAACCAAAAAGGTTTAGATAAATAGGTAAATAAATAAATAGACCAATTGAAAGAACCCGTGGGTAAATAAAGTGTTCAAAAACAGTTCATAAGTGTTGAAAAAAAACGAGGAAAAAACTTTTTTTCTCTTTCTCAAATCTGAAATCTGCAAAGAAATCTTCCACCACACCCGATGTGCAAAGTGAATCCTCCACCAATAAAATTGGCAACTCACCAGAACGAGTTGCCTGACACTCTCGTGTTTTGGCACAAAAGCATTCATTGTCATATCTATTTTAACCATTCCATTTTTTATGTATTTTGCTGCTATTAAGTTTATTGCATGTGATTGTAATATGACTTTACAATTGCTACCAAAGTTTTTATTGCTATATTTGATCAGTTATCCGAGGTATTTGTCTGGCTGAATAACATCGGTAGCGATACTTGACAGATTATTTATCTAGCTATAACACTCCCGCCTCAGTGTGGTACTTTGTACTTTACATTTGCCCTTCGTGTGGCGTTTCCAGTTAATGGGTTGAACTAGAGCCAGCCAATCAATGTGTCTAGATGACACATATACCATTGGAATCTCTGACGCATGACGTCCCGTTCACTGGGCGGATCCACACGCTCTGGTAGATTTGCGTGCGCTCCATTGAGGTATGCGATGTGGGCACTTCTGCCCTTATATCGCGCGACCCAACGGTGCATGTCCGCCCAAAACGTCAAGCCATGCGATTGGCAGGACGCACCGAATGACGAGCGCGACGCACATAGGCTGACGCCTTGCGGTTGAGTCGCCTGATTGGACAACTCGGTCCGCCACAGGTGAAGCATTTTAGATGAAGTGTACTACAGGATACTTAAAGAACTCTTTAGTCACATGTAGCCAATCCCATGATCAAGTCAATTTTATGACGAAACATGTCGGGGCGTGGCTACAGTTTGGACCTTTGATCATTTGAACCAACGTGGGAGGCCTCCGCATGTTATACCTCGCTAGTGACCAGCGATTGAGATTTTTTTCTACCAACGTGGGTTACAAGCACAGTGCAGATGGAGTGGTGAGAAACATCCGGCTGTTTACATAGGTCCGCCGTGACCGTAGTTCATCAGCCATACGAATATTGAAGAAGTTCTGCTTTGTTTTGATTCACGAGTTTGAATTCAGTTACTTTTGTGAGTGTAACTTTGCAGATTTTATGTGGTGTGTTATTAAACCTCTTTTACATTATCACACTATTATATGCTTTCTTCGTTATTTATGAGGATCTCATCCATCACATTGTTGGATTTGGAAGTCTACTTAATGGTTTGAAAAACGTTTACATGCTTTTGTGCCGAAACACGAGCCAATTTTATTGGTGGAGGATTCACTTTGCACATCGGGTGTGGTGGAAGATTTCTTTGAAGATTTCAGATTTGAGAAAGAGAAAAAACGTTTTTTCCTCGTTTTTTCAACACTTATGAACTGTTTTTGTTTTTGAACACTTTATTTACCCACGGGTTCTTTCAATTGGTCTATTTATTTACTTATTTATCTAAATCTTTTTGGTTCACTTGTGTGGGTCATACACACATTAGCGCTGTTTATATATGATTTAAATTTAAACCTCACTGTTTGAACATATTATATATACACTGTCGTAAAACGTTTATTGTTTTAGGAAAAAAATTAAAATAACTGCCTTTACAACCGCTTTTAGTGGAGAAGGATTAGAACACCTGTCAGGTTTTTATTTCTGTTATGTATCAGTTTGGTTGATGCACCCTCTCGATTCTTGTCTTATCACCAAAAGCAAAGTGAAAGAAAATCACAATTTTTGTGCGGTTATCAAAACAGAATTCGATATTTTACAATGAGAACACTAGTTCTGGTAAGCATGTTGACTACCAGGAATTTCCTTCACTTTGCAACGATTTCCTGTTGTAAATATGGAACAGGAAGTGAACGAAAATCTACCCAATGGGACACAGCTGAAAAAAAAAAACCTGACGGGTGGGTTGCAAACTTCAATTCCTCTATCATAATGGGGGAAAAGTTTTGCCTTTAGCTCTACTTAAAGGTGCTCTTAAAGTGATACTATGCAAAAGAGGAAAGATATGGACAGCCGCACTCCAATTTCTTAAAAAGACGTGCCCTTTATTGGGTAAAGGAAAAATGCACTACAGGTATCAGCACACAGTGGGAAAAACAGCTGACGCGTTTCGCATTGGATATCAATGCTTAGTCATAGCTACAAATGAAAATAAAAAGTAACCAATATATACACACACACACACACACAATGGTTTATTCCCAATTTGACCCGCCCAGCATCTGATTGGCTCCGGCAAATTGCCGTTATGCAAAACACATGCGGGGGGGGGGGGGGGGGCAGAGGATAAAGTGAAAAAGAATACACACACACACACACACACACACACACACACACAACAACCTTGCATGTAAAATAACAAAAATATATATATGCATTGTACAGGGCAACAATAAATGTTCCCAAAGAATGACATAATTATGCATAAAAATAAGTATAAAATGAAATGACAATAGAAACATAATAATATATACGTGTGGCCCAAGAAAAGGGAGTAATAAGTATACATGTGGGTTTGAAAAAAATATGTGAATAATAATGTGTCATGGTGAAAAGATATAAGTAAATATTTATGTATATATATATGCGTTATACAAAAAAGTGATAAGAATCTCGACATGTGTACCTCAATAATGTGAGATGCGCGAGAAGTGAAAAAACTCATATGTTTAGCATGGGAAAGTGAATAAAGTGTTTTATTATGTTATGCTACATAAAACATGTGGATCCTTATCGTGGAGCATGTGATGTCATTTTGTCTTGAAGCAAGGACAAAATTGTGTGGGCAAAACAACAAGTCGCATTATACGTTATAATGTAGCAGAGTATGAGTGAATAAATGTAAAAAATGTGAAAATACATGTAAACTCATACTCTGCTACATTATAACGTATAATGCGACTTGTTGTTTTGCCCACACGATTTTGTCCTTGCTTCAAGACATGCTTCAAGACATAATAAAACACTTTATTTATTCACTTTCCTATGCTAAACATATGAGTTTTTTCACTTCTCGCGCATCTCACATTATTGAGGTACACATGTCGAGATTCTTATCACTTTTTTGTATAACACATATATATAAATGGACTTTCTGACATAAGTATAAACTGGATAGCCTTAGCCATTTTACCCACTGCCTAGAATTCCTGCTTTCCGAGCTGCTGGAGTACTTGGAATCCCAGCGTACTCGGCTAATCTTTAGTGGGCAGTGTATGTGGGACACAAGGCCATTCGCAAGGCAGCGCAATTGTTATGTAAATGAAAGCAGGGCCCACACATAATGGCAATTATTCATTCTTTTCTACAGCCGGTGTATCTAGGTTATGAGGCTCCCAGTACAGATCGGCTGTAGCTGATACATTGGACTGTAGAGACGCCACCATTCAGGAAGTCTGCTCTACACTCTAGACTTTGTCCCAGTTCCAATTCAGAAAGACTCAAAAGTTGCGGAATTCACATGTGAGCTAGGAGAGCCAAAATACAAGCTGTAACAGAGCTTTGAAGGGTGCTATAAAAGGAAAGTATAGTCATGAATGTCTTTATGTAAAAGATTCTATCAAAATCTGGAAAGGTTAAAAAAAAAAAAAAAAAAAAAAAAAAAAAAAAAGGGTTCAATGTTTACCGTATTTATCGGCGTATACCGCGCACTTTTTTGCCCTGAAAATCAGGGCAAAATCGTGGGTGCACGATATACGCCGATACCCGCTTTCCCGTGCCGAGTTTGAATACTGCGCCGACATATACCGAGCGCAGTACACTTGTGTATAGTCGGGCAGTCTCGGCTCCTCTCGCGCTGACGTCCTGGACGTACAGGACGTCAGCGCGAGAGTAGCCGAGCCTGCCCGACCATACACGAGTGTACTGTGCTCGGTATATGTCGGCGCAGTATTCAAACTCGGCGCGGAAAACGAGCGGGGAGGACGCTGCAGAAGGACGCCGGACCCGACGAAGAGGACACCCGAAGCAGTAGACGGACGCCGGACCCGACGAGGCCGCCGCGCAAGACACCAAAACTGTAAGTACAAAAAATCTTTTTTCCACAGGAATTTTGGGCAACTTTAGGGGTGCGCGCTATATCCCAATAAATATGGTAGTTTGTAATTATACACTATATTGTCAAAAGTACTGGGACATCTGCCTTTACACGCACATGAACTTTAATGGCATCCCAGTCTTATTCCGTAGGGTTCAATATTGAGTTGGTCAACCCTTTGCAGCGATAACAGCTTCAACTCTTCTGGGAAGGCCTCCACAAACAAACCTATGTATTGCCATGCATAATTAATGTCAGCCCCACCAGCAGCCCATACTCACCCTTCTTTCACCAACTGTCTTTCTACCTGGTACTTCTGGGCTTGGGAAGCATGTGACTAACTCTACAAACAACCGGCCAACCTATAATTGACCTTAAACAGCAAGGAGCACATGGAAGGGCGACGCATGTCAAACCGAAACAAAGAAAAAATTCCCAGCTCATCTTACCTGCCAGCCTGCAACAAACCAAATTGTCCAGTCTAAGAGTTTATGTTAAAAACAAGGGTTTAGTTTGCACACATTTTCAAAAACATGTGTAAAGCTGCAGAGTCCAGGTGACAAGGCACCCCATTATAATCTGCAGTCCTAACTCTACATCATTTTGTGAGCCTCCATAGTAGGAGCACATATATAATAATGCATAGATTGAGGGCAGGTATGTCTTAAAGGCGCCCACTCCATTTGGAACGTTGGTTATTTGGTGAGGGAGCGCACTGGACACCTTCATGGCTACTGTGCTATTTGAAAAGTGTCCAGCATAGCCCTCTGCCTTTAGGCTGCATTCATACCTGTGCGTAGCGTTTTCCGCGATTTTTGCGGTGTGTTTTACCGCATTTTTGGACAGGTCTAGGGTCACCAATGTTAAAAGCAGAAAAACGCCCAAATCTGCCTAAAAAAAGGTCCCAGAACTTGTTTGAGCTTCAGGCGTTTTGGAACTTCTGGCTTCAGGCGTTTTGGAGTGGATATGTGAACCATCTCCATAGAGAATAATAGATTTCTTCCCCTCCAGCGTTTTGTAGCTTCAGGTTTTAATCTACAAAATGTTCAGGTGTGAATGGGGTGTTAGGAAGGGGTAGGCTTCCTCCAGGCATACCTGCCCTGCAGATAATATTGGGGAGCCTTGTTGTGGCATTTTCAGCTTATGCATGAATTTGGAAACTAAACCCAAGTTTTTTGTTTACAAACTATTTTATTATGTGAAAAGGTAATAATGCAATACACTTAAATATAGAGCCAGTTCACACTGGGGCGACTCGTCAGGCGACTCAGCCGCCTGACAAGTCGCGTCCCATTCTATTCACCAGAACCGTTCTAATAGTCGCTCCGACTTAGAAAAAGGTTCTTGTACGACTTTGGGGGCGACTTGCATGGCCTTGCCGAGTCGCCCCCGAAGTCGTGCCACCCCAGTGTGAACTGGCTCTTAAAGAGGGGGTTCACCCTAATAAAACATTTTTTTTTTCTAGCATTAAATTAGGCATAGTAGCGTGAGCTACAGTATGCCTGCATTTATTTTTTTAGCCCCGTACTCACTGTGCAATCGTATAGATAAGATTCCGACTCCCCGCGGGGAATGGGCG
Source organism: Rana temporaria (assembly GCF_905171775.1). Lineage (NCBI taxonomy): Eukaryota > Metazoa > Chordata > Amphibia > Anura > Ranidae > Rana > Rana temporaria. Next base: position 120,973,931 of record NC_053497.1, read on the forward strand.
TTCCTATCCAGAGGGAGCATGATTGACGGCCGGCTATGGCGCGTCACGCTTCTCCGGAAATAGCCGAAATAGGACTTGGCGCTTCACGACGCCTGCGCATAGTCTGTGCGCAGGCGCCGTGAAGAGCCGAGACCTACTCCGGCTATCTTCGGGGAGCGTGACGTGCCATAGCCGACCGTCAATCATCCTCCCTCTGGATAGGAACGCCAATTCCCCGCGGGGAGTCGGAATCTTATCTATATGTGACGAGATCCTTCCTCGCCCAGGTCCTGCTCTCCCGACACTCCTCTACTACCAGTGAGTCAGCTTGCAGATTGCAGCGTCTGATGGTCCAGTCATCCAAGGTTCCGGGGTCCGAACTACAGCTATGTGCCATTCAGACCCATTAAGAACAAACACCAGGCAGGCTGTATGTAAGTTCAAGCAGGACTCTTTATTTCAAGTACACAGCACACTTTTATACAGAATTTTGGAACATCCCACTCCCAACAACCGCTTTCCTATTGGTCAATTGTAAAGTATATCCAGTCTTCACTCAAGTCCTCCTTGACCATGCAAATGAGGACTTGAAATTGTCAACAGGGATTGGTCCAATAGCTTGGATAGAAAGACTTGTGTATTGAGACAGAAGCCCCAGGGGGTAATCAATGTACACAATAACCCGGTTCTAGCTAGACGGACTGACTCCGACACCCGCTCTTAACCTGCAGAACACAATAAAAGGTATTTCGCAAGCTGGTTCCACTTAGCATTTCAAAAGCCTTGCATTGAATGTCCCTCTCCTGTGTAACATATGTCAAGTAGAAACACTTTAATATCTCAAGGTCCATGACATTACTTCCCCTGGGAACCAGTCCAACAGCCGCAGTGGGACCCAAACGGGTCAACTCGAGGATGTTGGAAAAGTAGTCTTAAAGTTCCAGGACTGTGCTGGGATGACCCATCTGCCTTCCTGTTTTGAGGTCCTGGCCCATAATCGGACGGCAAGAGGCTCACATTCAGTCCTCTCCAAAAGCCCCTGTCCCGGCTAGGTCTGTCACACATCTCCCCCTTTGGCAGGAGACTAACACTGGGAGAGACCCCAATTTCGGTACCCACCCAGTACCCCAGATACCTTGTCCCAAAGAGAGCATTACTCACCCAGCCAATCTCTGCCTCTCTCAGAGAACACGCCTGCCGCTGGGGAGAGGCCTGGACTGGCCCTTCTCCCTGGAGTCCTTTCAGCCGCTGGAGAGAAGACAGGGTGGCTGGGCTCAGTTCATCATGCCGTTGGGAATCTGGGCCAACTGGCCACCATTCCTGGGGTATACCAGTGGAGACTGCAGTCCCATCCACTGAGGCTAGGTAAAAATCCCCCGGTGCTTGCAAAGCAAAGCCGACATCCTCCTGTCTCAGTGCCGCACCATGTTCTGGGGTTGTGTCCGTGGAGATCGGAGTCCCATCCACTACCACAGGAACCCCCTCTTCTGTTAGTTGAGAGCAGAGGCCCGGGGCACTCTGCTCTGTTGCCAGCTCTTCCGCTGGGCTGCTGTGAGTGGAGACCACAGTCCCATCCACCGATATCCGCTCAAGCTGTAGTGGTGTGCAGCAGCCAGTAGCATCCTGCCCTGCTGCCAGTGATTCAGCTGGGAGTAACAGCTTCACTACCTCAGCTTGTTGCTGGGGAGGGGGGCCAACTGCCCCGGCTCCCTGGAACTCCACAGTTGGTTCCGGTGCTGGGCAGAGATTGCTAGCACTCTGCCCTGTTGCCAGCACTTCTGCTTTGGGAATGGCAAGCTCCCGATTTTCCACTGCTGATTCATCAGCCAGGATTTCAGCGTTGTCAGCTGATATTTCCTCATAGTCCCAGGCAAAGGGAGCCCCATCCTGCTGCTGAGCGGAGTCTAGCAGCTGTTTGTAGGCGATTTCCAGCTCATGTTGCCGCTCTCGTTCTCTCTGTTGCCGCTCTCGTTCTCTCTGTTGCCGTTCTCGTGCTCTCTGTTGCCGTTCTCGTGCTCTCTGTTGCCGTTCTCGTGCTCTCTGTTCCTGCAGCTGGAGGTCTCTAATGGTATTCTGTATGGCCGTCTCTGATGGGTTAGCACCATATAATGCCAACCGTTGTTGGACTCGCTGCTGGAACAAGTCTTCGACTGACCGGGGTCCTGCATCACCATCCCTCTGATCCATCTCGGCTAGCGCAATGATCAGGGTGGCCTTGTTCTTCCCACCGGTCCCTCCACGGCTCTCAAGCAAGTCTTTTAGCATGGTTCTCCTCCAGGCTGCATAGCTGGTCATTCATGGTGGTGGTTTGGAGTTGTCCCAGTAACTGGAGAGCAAATCCCACTGCTGCCACCAATGTGACGAGATCCTTCCTCGCCCAGGTCCTGCTCTCCCGACACTCCTTTACTACCAGTGAGTCAGCTTGCAGATTGCAGCGTCTGATGGTCCAGTCATCCAAGGTTCCGGGGTCCGAACTACAGCTATGTGCCATTCAGACCCATTAAGAACAAACACCAGGCAGGCTGTATGTAAGTTCAAGCAGGACTCTTTATTTCAAGTACACAGCACACTTTTATACAGAATTTTGGAACATCCCACTCCCAACAACCGCTTTCCTATTGGTCAATTGTAAAGTATATCCAGTCTTCACTCAAGTCCTCCTTGACCATGCAAATGAGGACTTGAAATTGTCAACAGGGATTGGTCCAATAGCTTGGATAGAAAGACTTGTGTATTGAGACAGAAGCCCCAGGGGGTAATCAATGTACACAATAACCCGGTTCTAGCTAGACGGACTGACTCCGACACCCGCTCTTAACCTGCAGAACACAATAAAAGGTATTTCGCAAGCTGGTTCCACTTAGCATTTCAAAAGCCTTGCATTGAATGTCCCTCTCCTGTGTAACATATGTCAAGTAGAAACACTTTAATATCTCAAGGTCCATGACACTATACGATTGCACAGTGAGTACGGGACTAAAAAAATAAATGCAGGCATACTGTAGCTCGCGCTACTATGCCTAATTTAATGCTAAAATGTTGGTAATGAGGGTGAACCACCGCTTTAAGGAACATTGGTGAGAGATATACAGAGTGAGATAGGCCAGAGGTAACATGAAGAAATCAACATAATGAACAATACAGAAAATAGCCTAAGTAGTAGAGCTGGGTGATTTCTCCCCCCCCCCCCCCCCTAAAAAAAATCTGCATTTTTTTTTATAAAAAACTCGATTTACAATTCGAATCGTTTTTTTTTCTTTGAAGGACACTGCGCCGGTCCTGAAGAGCTCCGAGCAGGAGTTTTATAGGCGAGGCCGCGGTTTCGGCCTAGTCCGCGATGGCCGGCCTCAGGATCGCGGCGGGTTGACTTCTCCCCTGCACACCCCGGAGGGGCCACCAAGGCAGGAGGAACACAGGAGGGTCAGTTGTGAGGGTCCACACCCGGTAGCAGGAGGACTCTAGTGCTGGTCCTGCGGAGCTGCGGGCAGGAGTTTTTAGGCGAGGCCGCGGTTTCGGCCTAGTCCGAGACGGCCAGCCTTGTGGCCCTTTCCCGGGATCGGGGCTGACTGACTTCTCCCCTGCACACCCCGTAGAGGCTATCAAGACAGGAGGGTCATTTGTGATGGTCTGCACCCAGTAATAAGAGGACTCTTAATGCCAGTCCTGGGAGAAAAAAAAAAAAGTAAAATCTAAAAAAAAAAAAATATTGAAAATATGAATCGATTTGACCTACCAACTCGATTTTTAAATCAAATCGATTTTTTTTCCCAGCCCTACTAATTCAATTTTTTATCAAAAATATGCATGGTATCTGCTAGAACATGGTGAATGTGTTCAGAAAGTTTAATTTGTTCCATTCTATTTATTACCTGTTGTGAATTGTTAGACTGGACAATTTGGTTTGTTGCAGGCTGGCAAGTAGAGCTGGGAATTTTTCTTTGTTTTTCTTTGGCATGCGACTACCTCCCCCTTCCTCAAATGTGATAGCAATGGTGCTTGTTGATCGATCAGGCACCCATCAATGTCACATAAAAGTGGGCTAAGATTATATGTCGCAGGTTGGGCATTTAAGTGTTACTTTGCCCTGCATTGGCATGCACTCTAGTAAATTCAGCCTGCTGTATTTAGCCACAAATATGAATTCAAACAGAAGCAATTCAAAGGCATATCAAAAGAAGAAACTCAGCAGAATCTCAAACATAAGCAATTTGATGAAAAGTTTTTTTTTTGCTTCGAAGTTCACATATGCTAATCCTACAACTTCTGCCACATCAGCCACTGTAAAACAAGGAAGAAAGCCTACGTCAAGCGAGCTGCCAGACACAGGAGCCAAATCAAACTCAGCATTTCACCATACCAGAGCCAAGAGAAATATCCAGGGCACAATGTCCATCATAAGCGTGTGCAAACACAGGCAGACACCTCATCCCCCAACCACAAACAAACCAAAACCTCGAGATTACGGGATTTCAAGGTTCCAGTAAAACCAACAGAACTATCAGAGCAATTCTGAAAGTGTATGGAGTAAATGTTTGAACTAAAAACTAACCCACAATGATATCTCTTTGTCTTACTTGTTTAGCCTCATGGCATCCGAACACGTGAAAGAAGCCCCCTCAGGACAATGCAGTAATCCCAGACAGAAGCCACAGGGGGTCCGTGCAGGGCCAAGTTCTCGGGATATTTTTTCCTGAAAGGAAGCTGAACTTAATCCGTCCCTTCTTGGCCTTAAAGTAATTCCCGACAGCTTTGAGAAAGCAGCCATTTTAATTGTAATACCTTCAGTCCAGTAGGAACTAATATTGGAAAACAGTTGCAGATTATAAGAAGAGCAGAACAGGCAGCTACCCGGGGCCCCAGACTCCAGAAGAGCCCAAGGTAATCGTACACACACAAAAACTGAACTTTTTATACTAAAGGGTATGTAAAGGTTCGTTTTTTAAAAAACAACATGTCATACCTACCTCCTCTGCAGTTTGCACAGAGTGTCCCCGATCCTCCTCTTCTGGGGTGCCACGTTGGAGAGCCGCTCTCCCTCAGGGCACTCGTGCGGGTGCGCTCCTGTGTCCTGCTGCAGCGTCTATTGACAGACAGCAGAATTTGCCCCTGTGTCATTGAATTTGATTGACAGGAGCAGGAGCCAATCGCTGCGCTGCTATCATTCTATCCAATCAGGACCCGAGACACCGGCTGGTGTGCTAGTCCCAGTCACTGGAAAGCCTGGTTTCAGGTAGGTAAAAATGGGGCTCTGGGGGGTGCTGCATCACAGGAGGTTTTTTACCTTAACCACTTCCTGCCCGTCCTATAGCAGAATGAGGGTGTGCTGTAGTTTAGTTATCTTGACTGGGCATCAAGGCGATCTGTGGTGCGGTGTGTCAGTCTTATGGAGGCTCTTTACCACGTGATCAGCCATGTCCAATCATGGCTGATCACGATGTAAACAGGAAGAGCCGTTGATGGTCTTTTTCTCACTTGCGTCCGACAGTGCAGCCCCCCTCGGATGCCCGCCCAGGACCACCAGGATTCCGCCCAGGACCACCAGGGATGGCCACCACACTGGACCACCAGGGAAATGCCAATCAGTGCCCAGGCAGCTACCAATCAGTACCCATCCCCAATGCCTGCCAGTGCCATCAGTGATGCCTATCAGTGCCACATATCAGTGCTGCCCATAAGTACCCATCAGTGCAGCCTTTCAGTGACCATCAGTGTCGCCTATCAGTGCCCACCCATGAGTGCCCATCAGTGCTGCCTTATCAGTGCCAATCAGTAAAGGAGAAAACTTTCTTATTTAAAAAAATATATAAGCTGTATAGAGCCGACTAGCAGATCTGCATGTTCGGCTTCTTTCGGAAACGCTGTGACTCGGACGCGCCTACGCAATACGGGGGGCGGGGCCTTATCCGACCTCCCAGATGACATGCCTCTTCAGCTTGGAGACGCCTAGTACTCCCGCAGGGAGAAGTACCCGGAAGCCGGAATGAAAAGATAGATTATAAGGTATGTACAGCGTAAAAAAAAAAAAAAAAAAAAAATTTGCGGACTGTACATGTTAGAAGTCTAAAGAAGTTGTTCTGAGAAAAATTTTATTTGGGTGAACTTCCGCTTTAAGTCAATTTCAGCTTATATAGTCTTTAGGGCCCTTTCACATGTACGGATCCTGTGAGGATCCGTACCTTTCTCATCAGCGAGGATCGCTCAGTTGATCCCCGTTGAGCCGGCAGATGACAGGGAGGTCCGGACCGCCCTGTCAGATCTCTGCTCTCCTCTATGGGGGGGGGGGGGGGGGGGGGGATCAGATGAACACGGACTGTCTGTCCGTGTTCATCCGATCCACAGACGGATGGAAAAATAGGATTTTCCTCCGTCTGCAGAATCGGACCGTAGCGGAGACTGATGAGATCGGGTGTCGGAGGATGTTCATCCAGTGACATCCGCGATCCCATGGGGATACATGTATGTTCGTATTTCATCCGAAAGCGGATGGATGAAATACGGACATACGGTCCGCATGTGTGAAAGGGCCCTTAGATTTTGTTCACAAATTGATTAGCGTTGGTAGTCATTTTATCTTTTTAAGGGCGTGGTTTTCAAATTTCGGGCCGTGATCAGATGTAATTTGCCAAGATCATACCGTCGCAGAATTAAAATATTGACTTCCAAATCCTGCAAGAATGTTGCTAAAATGCAAAAAAACACTGATTGACTTGTTGGCAAGATCCCAATAAACTGGCAGAGGACCAGATATACAATGAAACTGGCAGAGGGCCCGATGTACAATCATTGCGTCGCTGTTGGGAAATCTTTACCAAACAGAGTACATCCTTATGGGATGGGAACACATTGCAAATTTGCATAATCTAGAAAACCCTCTAAGGCTTAATGTACACGGGACGTTTCACAACCTCTCCTGAACAATTGAATTTGACAGATTAAGTAACCCACGTTTAAATGTAATGTCCGCTTTTCCATATTTACACGACGCGTGTGCGTTTAGAAGCGTTTTTTTCCCCCCTCAGTCAAAAATCAAAAAAGCCTGTAAACGAAACACAGCTAAACGCGAGTTACCACGCTTAAAAGCAGTTACAGGCGTTTCAAATGCCTCTGAACATCCGTGCCGAATGCATTTTTTTGCTTTCCAAAAAATGTATCTCCTGATACACCGTCGTATATCCGAGTCCGGCAGTCGTATCTATGCGCCTGATTCAGAGAATCAGTTACGCATAGATATGCCTAAGATCCGACAGGTGTAAGTGTCTTACACCGTCGTATCTTAGGCTGCAATTTCAGGCTGGCCGCTAGGTGGCGCTTCCGTATAATTCCGCAAGGAATATGCTAATTGGGTAGATACGGCGATTCAGAAACATACGTTCTGCCGGCGATTTTTTTTACGTCGTTTACGTTTGTCTTTTTTCGCCGTATAGTTACCCCTGCTATATGAGGCATAGCTAATGTTAAGTATGGCTGACGTTCCCGCGCCGAGTTTTGAATTTTTTACGTCGTTTGTGCAAGTCGTTCGCGAATACGGCTGGACGTAATTTACGTTCACGTCGAAAGCAATGACGTTTTGCGGCGGATTTTCGAGCATGCGCACTGGGATGTTTTCACGAACATGCGCCGTTCAAAAAAAGCGCAAAAAACGCGGGGTCAAGGCAAATTTGAATACAACACGCCCCCAACATCCCCATTTGAATTACGCGGCCTTACGCCGCCGTAAATAAGGGCGCAAGTTCTTTCTGAATACAGAACTTGCGCCCAAAGTTACAGCGGCGTAATGTTTTGGAGATACATTACGCCAGCAGAAAGATGCGCACATCTTTCTGAATCTGGCCCACTATCTTTTCACCACTTGTTGCTATGTTGGTAGATTTTTTTTAGCTTCTGCCTGGGTGAAATGTTCTATTGATTAAAGCGACAAAACGCCCGTAGCAAACGCTCGTTGTCACGCTAGTCGCTTGAATCGAGCGTTTCCATTACTTTCTATGGGAAATAGAAACGGTCAAAAACGTCCGATACGTGCGACAAAAAAGGGTCCGGAACTTGTTTGAGCTTCAGGCGTTCGGCGTCAGGCGTTTTGGCGTGGAGATGTGAACCATCTCCATAGGGAATAATGTATTTTTTCCCCTCTAGCGTTTTTGAGCGTCGCGCTTCAGGCAACAAAACGCTCAGGTGTGAATGCGGCCTAATGGTCTTTGGAGGTCAAACAAGCATATGTTTTGACCGTCCTCAGGGCAAACTGATCGTGTTAGTGCATTCTAGTAACTTGTAAATTAATCCCCACTACTTACAAGTAGGGATGAGCTCCGGCGTGTTCGCACAGTCCACGTGCAGAGCCCGCCAGGAAGTCGGCACCACGCTGCGCTAATCACAGGCAGTGAGACATTTCCCGATCTCAGCAGCCAAGCATCGGGACAATGTCTGCCTGCCTGTGTCATGTGATCAGCTCAGCACCAATCAGAGCTGGCCAGACAAGTCTCTAATCTGCATACGTCAGCGGAGTAATAGAAGTCACTTCCAAGGATCTTTCTTGCAGATGCCAAAGAACAAGATTATGTGACCACACAACAGCACTCCAGAAATAAGATACTTAGAGAATTAAAAGAAGAACGAAAAAAAGAACGAAAAAAAAAAAAAAAAAAAAGTACAGTGACATGATATACATCAAGTATATGAACGAATTATGGGAATGAACACGGCTCTGTTTAGTATAACTTTAAAGCATATCCTTCTATAATGTGCACTTGTCTCAATCAAAAGCACCAAGTATGATGTCTGTCTGCCATCTTGTTCCTCTGCTATCTGCATTAGTCACTTCTGACAGGTTGTGCCTTCTCCAATTAATCAAGGGGGACAGGGAGGAGGCACTCAGTACACAGCCTGTGATTGACAGCTTCAGCTGTGCATGTTTTCCTATGAGATGGTGTAAAGGGGGGCTGTCCTTTCCCTCCACTCAGGTCCCAAATTACACTCCCTGCTCTATGTTGTGCTGGGTTACATGAGATCCCCACCCCCTGCCTTCTGGGGGGGGGTCGGATATTTCAAATTACATAATTTAGGAGATATTCTAGACATTTGTAAATAGTTGGCTTCGAATTGGTTGCCTCAAGTAAACAGAACTGGGAATTCCATATCCAATCTATTAACTCTCATGAATTTTATGCTGCGGTCCACAGTGTGCTAGTAATTACAAACAGATACAATTTTAGTTTTGATTGGATTTAGCCTCTAATCTGTTCTGAAAACACAAAAACGGGACATTGATTATTGCCATGAACTCTCTTTCCAGTCATTTCCAGCCACGTGGCCTCATTTTGTGCCGACTCAGAGATATGTGTACTGATTAATGTGTCGGTGACTGTACATCTATTGAGAGGGAGCCGTGTGCGGGTGGAGATTGTTCTCTATATAGTGTATACATTACCTCATTGTCCCCGGGCACTATCCATCCAGACTGAGCCCCAATCACATGCCCATTTTCAAAGCCACACCACACAGCAAAAGCAACCATTTACAGTTGCAAAAAAATTAATATGTGAACCCCTGCAATTAACTGTTTTTCTGCAGTAATTTGCCATAAAATGTGATCTGATCCTCATCGAAGTTACAGCAATAGACAAATACAATGTGCTTAAAGCGGAGGTTCACCCAAAAATCAAGTATCTAACATTACATTCAGTATACCTCAAACATGTACAGTATGCTGTTTTTTTTTTTTGGGGAGTGTACATACGGTATTATCTGTATTTTCCTCCCGGCTTCCGGGTACTCGCTCCCGCGGGACTGGGCGTTCCTGTGCAGTGCCGCAATGTCATCTGGGACTTCGCCCATATAATTCATGTGCCTGAGAAAAACTCCCACCGGCGGATAAGGTGCGTCATGACTTTCCGAAAGTAGCCGAACTGCGAGTCAGCTCTATACGGCGCCTGCGCAGTCAGCTCTACACGGCTCCTAGTTGGTGCGCAGGCGCCGTATAGAGCCGAATTGCGGTTCGGCTACTTTCGGAAAGTCGTGACGCGCCTTATCCGCCGGGTGGAGTTATTCTCAGGCACGTCAATCATATGGGCGAAGTCCTAGATGACATTGCAGGCACTGCACAGGAAAGCCAAGTCCTGCGGGTTTCAGACACATTTTTATTTAAAGCGGTTGTATAGGCACATTTTTAACTTTTACCAACAGGTAAGTCTATAATAAGGCTTACCTGTAGGTAAAAAATATCTCCTAAACCTTTACGGTTTAGGAGATATTCCCCTAGCAATGAGCCACTGACTGCAGCGGCACATGCGCACAGGGGATTATCGGCCGAAGGCCCGGCAGATGCCAGACCTTGCCGGAAAGAAGTCTCCTGCGCGCGAGTGACATCGCGGCTCCAGCCACTCACAGCGCTGGAGCCGCTATACCCAGAAGACACGTCGAGGCAACATCTCAGTTACCTCGGTGTCACGTACCTGGTAGGAGTCTGGAATGATGAGGTCGGCCTCCCTTGCATCTCCAACCCAAGCCCCACTGAAGGTGGAACAGATGGTGGCTAGGGTGAGGAGAAACAAGAGTGCCTGTAGGTGTTGTGTGCAGAACTTGTAAGTGGAGTTGCAGGCAAAGCATCCGGAAAGGAGCTGTACCCAGGAAAGCTGATAGGATGGATAGCCAGCACAGGCACTCGGAGACAGCGTTGAGCCAAGCAGGAGACAGGAGCAATGTCACAGGGATAGCCAGGTTCGATAACAGGCGGGCAGCGAGGTAACAAGGCATAGGCAGGAGCAAGGTCAGATGGGAAGCTAGGATCAGGAACCAGTAATCAGAGTCCAAAAGCAGGGTCAAGGAAAGCCAAGGTACAGCAACGGGAATCAAGCCGGGTTAAACAGAGTTCAGATTATCAGGACACAGCTGAAGACTAGTCAGCACTTGTCAGAACTCAGAACATTCTTTAAATAGGCTGTCTGGCGCCAATTGTGGCTAGGGGCACGCTCCTGCCCGTGCACGCCGTGCGATGCGCACGCGCATTGGCTCGTGTGAGAATCTGCCGTTGCCCGCGTGTATGTGCATGCGCATGTCGGATGCATTCTAACACTCGTGTGGATCGGATGAGATACCGACGCCTCGTTCTAAGGCAAGTATTTCATAATGAGCTAGTATGCAGTGCATACTAGTTTATTATGCCTTTTACCTTACAGGTGGGGAAAAAAAAAAAAAAACATTTTGTGACTATACAACCGCTTTAATTTAGATATAATCGGGAGTAAACATTTGTGCCAGATTTTTATTTCTTCCTGTAACTCGGTTAAGGAGATTTTCCCTTGCTTCCCGTTTCTGGGACACCAGGAATGTGGGGAGCAGATGTCACACTGACATCAATAAAAACATAAGTTCCAAATCCCTGATGGAGAGATTTGCCATCACTTCCTCTCCTGGCAAAAATTAGCGGTCACCGTTGACAGGCAACGAATGAACTGTGAAGCTTTTCTCCTAGAATTCTTAATTACCTGTACTGTGTGTAATTAAACCACAGAGGAAATGTACACTACTCGGGTGACCTCTACTCCCGCCAGGGGCCGCCCAACACTTCATGGATCTCAGCTAAAATATCACAATCTGTACAAAGCCTTCCCCTATAAAACATCTATGAACTCCTTTTATTTTTATTTCAGTCTGAAAGTCTTTGATGTGATCTGTCTAAATCCACAGCTGTGGTTTTCAGTATTATGATGAAAGAGCTCATTAGAAATCCCACAAAAGCAAAAGCGGTATTTTAATCCATGCCTTGTAATGACGGGATCAGGCCAGGGAATTGCAGGTTAAAACAAGCAAATTACCAAGGAAAAAAAAAAAAAATATCCTCCCCCACGTCTCTTCCCCGGTTTTTCTTGCCAAAATTGATGGCACAACTATCAATGCACGCCAGGGTGTTGGCACAACTATCAACCTATCCCCGCATGCCAAGGTTCTAGGTGTTATCCTGGACTCTGAACACTTTCGGCCCCACATCCTATCACTATCCAAATCTTGCCGCCTCAAACTCGGCAACATCTACAAAATACGCCGCTTTCTATCCAATGCCACCACAAAGCTTCTAATCCACTCTCTGGTCATCTCCTGTCTCGACTACAGCAACTCCCTCTTCATTGTATTGCCTTTACATAGACTATCCCCCTTTAGTCCATCATGAATACCGCTGCCAGACTGGTTCACCTTACCAACCATTCAGCTTCTGCTACTCCTCTCTGCCAATCCCTGTATTGGCTTCCGCTCACCCAACAATTTCAAGTCAAAATACTAACCACAACTGACAAAGCCATCCACAACTTGGCCCCCAGCTACATCACTAACCTGTTCTCAAAATACCAACACAATTGTTCCCTTCATTCCTCCTAAGACCTCCTGCTCGCTAGCTCTCTTGTCACCTCTTCTCATGCTTGCCTCTAGAACTTTTCCTGAGCCGCGCCCATCCTATGGAACTTCCTACCCCAATGTCAGACTTTTAAATCTATACAGGGTGATCAGTGCTTGTAACTCCCCCACCACACTGATCACCCTGACTGCCCATGTATCGGGTGAAGCATCAGAACATTTGCCCGAGTACAAGTACTCAGGCAAATGCTCGGTATTAGTACCGATACTAGTATCGGTATCAGGACAACCCTAGTGAAAATAATTATTTGATCCCCTGTAGATTTTGTAAGCTTGCCCACTTATGCTCGGTACCGATACTAGTATATATATATATATATATATATATATATATATATATATATATATATATATATATATATATATATATATATATATATATATATATATATATATATATATATATATATATATATATATACACACACATACACATACATATATACACACACACACACACACACACACACACACACAGTACTGTGCAAAAGGCTTTACTGTGCAAAAGGCTTTAAAAAGTATAAGATATACATTTAAATTTTTTATTAATTTACAGAATGCAAAGTGAACAAGTAGACAAAAAAATCTAAATCAAATCAATATTTGGTGTAACCGCTCTTTGCCTTCAAAACAGCATCAATTCTTCTACACAGTTTTTGAAGGAACTAAGTAGGTAGGTTGTTCCAAACATCCTGGAGAACTAACCACCGATCCACTGTTCCAACAGTGTGAACAGGAACTAAGGGCCAGTTCACACCAGACACAGTTCCGTGTGCTTTTTTTCTGCACAAAATGCATGCACAGTGTTTTCCATGTATTCCAATGGCTCTAGTTCACACCATATAGTCAGTTTCTGCCAACTAGCCAACCAGAGCCATTGGAATACATGGAAAACACTGTACTTGCATTTTTAGTGCAGAAAAAATGCACACGAAACTGTACGTTACTGCGTCTGGTGTGAACTGGCCCTTAATCCTGTGTCCAGATTTTAACAGTATACTCAAGCCTGAGGATAGCTCAGAGCTCCCAGAAGGTCTCACCAAGGGGCAGGGGAGTCAAGAGGGCCGGGCTTGGGGGGCTGGAGCCCCGAATGGGACCCTGAAAAGCCCTGAGTCTATTGCATAATGCTTTCTATTGTTGGCCCCCGAGCGCCGGTGCCCGGGACCGATCTGATCGCGGCTGTGACCGACTCGGAGTGTGGCAGAGTGTGGCTGAAAGTGGCCGAGTGCGGCTGCAGCCTAGTGCGGCCGAAAGTGGCCGAGCACCATAGGTCCCGCCTTCTGGAGCCTGCAGCACCAATGCCAGGGGACGTTCGACGTGACTTCCATCATAGCCTGCAGTCTCCAGAAGGTGGGAATTTCAAATGCAGCCACCGAACAATATCCCTGCTCGGGCGGGCGGCTCTCCTCTCTTCTCTGTGTGTTAAGCAGGGCTGTGGAGTCGGTAGATAAATGTTCCGACTCCTCAGTTTTATGTACTTCCGACTCCGACTCCCCGACTCCTCTGTATTAATATGCGAATGTATTTTATACATTCCTTGAGGGAAAGAAACGCAACTTACCACAGGACTACTGGCTGGGAAGCCAACAGTCTACTGTATTGCACAGTTTAAGCAAAAGACAAACACAATGAAAACAACGTTTTATAAAAAAAAAAATATTAATCAATCAAGTGGCTGGATTGTAGCAGCAGGCATAAACATCAGGAACAGGATCTTTACCAGTTCAAAAATACAAACCACATTATTTGGTTGTTTTAGAACAAAAACAAAGCTTATCTATAATAAACCAAAAACAAAATCTGTAAAACCTAGAAATGGTTTACAGTATATTAATCTTGAAATGTAGTTATAGGCTTGGCAAATGCAAATCAATTCAATGTATAGTTCTAAGGAAGAGAATTGCCTCTGCATTCAAAGTTTGAATGCCTGCGCCGACATATACCGAGTGCAGTACACTCGGCTACATTCGGCCAGGCTCGGCTTCGCTCGTGCTCACGCTCTGTGACATTTATGTGTGAGCACGAGCTCGGTATATGTCGGCGCAGGCATTCAAACTGAGCGCGGGAAGTGTGTATCGGCGTATATCGCGCACCCACGATTTTCCCCTTATTTTAAGGGGAAAAAAGTGTGCGGTATACGCCGATAAATACGGTATATACATTACCTCTGATGTATAGTTACATTACATAGATTGCGGTTACGTGAGGCACTGCATGCATTGGTCTTTATTCTTACAGTAGAGAAGTCATTAATTATAACTTTTTGTGAATTGGGACATTTAAACTTGCTTTTTTTTTTTTTATTCCAATCTAAATTTAGTAGGAGTCGGTGCATTGTTTGCCGACTCCAGGTACCCAAAATTTCCCCCGACTCCGACTCCTCGACTCCACAGCCCTGGTGTTAAGGTCATGCAGGTCACTGTATGTAGGTCAGATAGATCAGTGTATGTAGGTCACTACCATCAGTGTATGTAGGTCAGTGGTCAGCATTGATAATAAGTCACACAACTCCACCGCCCAGCCCCCAAAAAAAAAACGCTGCGCCACATACAAACACCACTACCCCCCCCCCCCCCCGGTTCCGGCCTTGGACTTGCGGGCTGAAGCCTCTGGTCTTTTTGCCACCTAGCAACGCCCCTGCCCAGGGGTCAGAGGAGCCCCAGCCAGTAGACAGGTCTCATTCCAGAAGTCAGGTGGGCTCCTATCAGAGTATCAGGAGAACCCATATTAAGCCAGGAGTGGGCTGTGCAGCGGGGGGCCGCGTCTACAAAGCTAAGTGAGCCAAGCGAACCAGTACAGCTGGACAACACAGTCAGAGGGATCGGCAAGAACAGCAGCGGTGCTGCCAAAGTCAGGTGACTTGGTATTTTTGTTTGACTGTTCATATTGATGCGGAAGAACGCAATGATTAATAAAAGTAGGCTGTCATGCACTTAAATGCTGTTTTGATTGGTGCAATTAAATGGAAAAGCACTTGCCACATGAGTATAATCTCCCCAATATCACCATCAGTGAGGTGTAGGATTGGCCCCAGATTTATTCTGCAGCAGGACAACGACCCCAAACATACAGAATCATGAAGAACTATATTTAGCATAAAGAAGAACAAGGAGTCCTGAAAGCGATCTCAACATCATTGAGTCTGTCTGGGATTACATGAAGAGACAGAAGAATCTGAGACAGCCTTCATCCAGAGAAGATCTGTGGTTAGTTCTCCAAGATGTTTTCGAAGAACCTACCTGCCGAGTTGCTTCAAAAACTGTATGTACCTAGAAAAATTGATGCTGGTTTGAAGGCAAAGAGCGCTCACACCAAATACCGATTTGATTTATATTTCTCTTCTGTTCATTTACTCTACATTTTGTTAACCGATTCACATTACGAGCAGAGACCTGTGTTATTTTTGGAAAAAACACACTTGTATTTTATTTGAGGCTAGGTTCACACTGCTGCGAATTCTATTGAAAATTTGATCCGTTGCGATTACTCAAATTCGCAAGTCATTTTACCAACATAGTTTTCCATGAGTGCCGTTCAAATCAATGCATTGCGAATCTAAGCGGAGTTAAAAAAAAAAGGGTCCTGTGCGAGTTTGATCTGTGTGCGATGCGAATTCAGCTCTATAGGACTGGCATTCCCTAAAATCGCGGCTGCGAATGGTGGCAAAATCCCTTCAAATTTGCAGCAAAAAAAAAAAAAAAAAAACGCAATTTTAAAGACGCAGCAGTGTGAACCGGGCCTCAGTCTGAAAGTCTTTGATAAGATTTGTTTAAGGCCGGGTTCACACTTGTCCGACAAACACTTCGACATTGGGAGCTCATGTCGCATGACGTGTGAAAATCAATGTCTTAACTGGTCCTACACAAGTCGGTCCGACTTTGAAAATGCTCCCTGTACTACTTTTGGTCCTACATTGATCCTACTTCAGGCCCATTGAATATCATTGAAGTCGGACCAAAGTAGTATCCTGTTCATGAAAGTAGGATGGATGTAGGACCAATGTAGGATAAATGTAGGACCAATGTAGCAGAGCAAAGTAGGATGAAAGTAGTGTAGTAGTGTGAACCCAGCCTCATTGTATGACAATATACATATCACCTCCTCACCACCTGTCAAACACATTCACTTTTCTTGAGGAAAGCTGTAGAAAGCTGTAGCATGTTTTTGTTTTTTTTGCGTTTTTTGCAATAGTGTTTTCAGCATTTTTTTTTAACAAAATTATACTCCCACAAAAGCTTATGGCTCAAAAAATGCTAATAAAACGCAGAATCACGATGTAAACGCAGATCACGATGTTAACAGGAAGACCCGTTGACCGGCTCTTCCTCACTCGCGTCTGACAGACGCGAGTAGAGGAGAGCCGATCGGTGGCTCTCCTGACAGGGGGGGGGGGGTTCACGCTGATTTATCAGCGCAGCCCCCCCTCGGATCCCCACACTGGACAACCAGGGAGTGCCCCCCAAATAGCAAAAATAAATAAAAAAAACAATACATTTTTTTTTTAAATACAATCGATGCCAACCAGTGCCCACAAATGAGCACTGACTGGCAACATGGGCACTGACTAACGAGGCCCAGAAATGCCATCAGTGCCACCCCTCAGTGGAACCCAGTGTCCATCTATGCCCAGTGCCCACCTATCAGTGCCCATCAGTGCCCCCCATAAGTGCTCAGCAGTGCCGCCTATGAGTGCCCATCAGTTCAACATACCAGCGCCGCCTATCAGTGCAGCTCATCGGTGCCCATCAGTGCCACCTCATCGGTGCCCATAATTGAAGAAGAAAACTTACTTATTTACAAAAAATATATATTTTTTTTCAAAAATGTCGGTCTTTTTCTAGTTGTTGCACAAAAAATAAAAATCGCAGAGGTGATCAAATACCACCAAAAGAAAACTCTATTTGTGGGAACAAAATGATAAAAAATTTCATTTGGGTACAGTGTAGCATGACCGCGCAATTGTCATTCAAATTGCGACAGTGCTGAAAATTGGCCTGGGCGGGAAGGTGCGTAAGTGTCTGGTATGGAAGTGGTTAAACATTTGACTATTTGGGATGAGATGCTAAATATCTGGTGTTTACCCTTGGCTGGACATAAACGCTACAACATTTTTTATATATATTTATATATATATATATATATATATATATATATATATATATATATATATATATATATATATATATATATATATATATATATATATATATATATATATTATATATATATATATATTTAGGGTGATTAGACTCTAGTGGTGCATTCTATTATCAGAAACGTGGCACTTCAGACTGCATGGCAGTCCACTTTTATTTAAAAGGAATGGAAAGGTTCAAAAATAAACACAGTAGCTTCCCTCGTTTTTAGTCCTCATTCAGGAATAAACAATATTCAGCCC
Source organism: Rana temporaria (assembly GCF_905171775.1). Lineage (NCBI taxonomy): Eukaryota > Metazoa > Chordata > Amphibia > Anura > Ranidae > Rana > Rana temporaria. The sequence continues at coordinate 120,991,710 of NC_053497.1, forward strand.
TCCTGCTTCAGGCCTTGGTCTGTCTCCCACAGATCAGATGCTCAGCAACTCAGTGCTGCCAGCAAGTAGCCTCTTGCTACACTCAACTTGGCATCTCTGTGCCAGATCTCACCAACATCAGCCCATCCCTGACTGGAATCACCGGCAGGGTACCGCCTTGCTGCAATATCTAGATCATGCAATGTCAAGTTGCAGCAAGCAAAGCTAGCAGACTATAGCATGCATAAAAAAAAAGGGAATTTACTCTAAAGATAAAACGATAATCCTGACACTTTCTTTAAAACTCTGGTTTGGCCACATCTAGAGTATTCCGTCCAGTTCTGGTCCTGAGGAAGGATGAGCTAGAATTGGAGAGAGTCCAGAGGAGGGTAGCAAAATTAATAAGGGAACGGGAGGACTTTAGTTAGGAATGGCTACAAGCACATGTACAAGCAAATGTATCTTCCCTGGAGAAGAAACCAGTGGCGGCCCGTACATTAAGGGCGCTCGGGGGCAGCGCCACCTCCCCTCTATGCATAATAGATAGCTTCATGCATAGCATGAATTTATCCATGGCCACCGCTGCCACCCCCTATTCAGGTGTCCGGGCCATTTTCGGATGCCGGGCGCCTGAATTCCAGCGGCTGGGGTGTTTTTTTGTAGCACCTGATTAGAGCCATAGGAGGAAGACGCCATCCTGCTGCAGCCTGTCTCCCCCTGTCCGATGAGCCCTGCTGATCAGGTAAGTGTCGATGGACCGGCAAACAGCAGGGGGTCAGGTGCTGGGATGGGGGGCAAACAACCCCCCCACCCAAAAAAAAAACAAAAACACCAGCCGCCACTGGAAGAGACGCTTAGGCTGCATTCACACCTCCGCGACAAGATACGCCGCGTACGCGGCGTATTTTGCCGCGAGTGTGTAACTTTTTTTTTTTTTTTTTTTTAACAAAGCCTTCCCATTGCATTGTATGGGCGAACGCCAATGCCGCCTGAAAAAAAAGGGTCCGGGACTTTTTTTCAGGCGGCAGGCGTACGGCGTCTATGAGATTTGAACCCTCTCATAGACAGCAATGGGAATTCTCCCCTCCAGCGGCACGAGCGTCCGGCGTCGGGCGTTTTGTCGCGGAGGTGTGAATGGGATGTTGAGAAGATATGATAGCAATATACAAAGATCTCAATGGTGATCCCTGTGTAGGAAGAAAACTGTTCGTTCTCAGGAAGTGTAAGAAGACATGGGGGCCACACAATAAAATTAGAGGAGAAGCGGTTTAACCTTAAAAGGAACTGCTGTCTGCTCACATAATTGTAATAAAAACATCTTTGCCATTCTAAAGCTTCCCTCCAACCACCTGGCACATTATTTTATATATACTGTGATTCTGTACTTGCCAAATATGCTGCAGAAATCTCCCCCCACGAAGTCTGGCTGCAGCCATTTTAACTGTGGGCAGCTGAAGCTGCTGCCTGTTCACTTCCTGGATTTACACAGACACACAGAGGCACACCTCCAGCTTGGAAACGGAAGTGACATTACGTCGCTGCCATCTTGCTACACCCCGCACTCCTCCATAGTAACGATACACTGAGAAGGGGGAAAGCGGACATCTTGTTACACCCACCGGAGTTTTGCATTTTACACTTATATTTAACAATAAAGTGAGTTTTTAGAGTGAAATCCAGTACTTAGAACTCCGTCTGACTATTATGTTGAATTTTAAAAGCAGCGGCAAGCCTGCTCATCTCACAGGTTTGCTAATCTGACAGAAGTTCGCTGCTTTTACAATTCAATATCTAACCAGTTAGACGGAGTTCCAAGTACTATATTACACAATATAAACTCACTTTCCTTTTAAATATAAGTGGAAAATGCAAAACTCTGGTGGGTGCAACAAGATGTCCGCTTTCCCCCTTCTCAGTGTATCCTTACTATGGAGGAGTGCGGGGGGTGTAGCAAGATGGCGGCAACAGAACGTCACTTCCGTTACCAATTCTAATGAAACACCGTCATTGTAGAATTGATGGGCACTGATGGGCAGCACCGTGGGTTATCTGTTTAGGGCAATGACAGGCGTTACCGATGTGCACAGATTGGCACTTTGATGGGCACCGATTAGCATTTTTATGGGCCGACTGGCATCTGATGGGCACCTCACTGATAATCAGTGTGCTGATTATCAGCGCAGACCCCCCCTCTGACAGGAGAGCCGGCGATCAGCTCTCCCTGTCAGCGCAAACCTAGGAAAGACGTTTACCGGCACTTCCTGGTTTACACGCTGTGATTGATCACAGCCGATCATGTAATAAAGAGCCTATGTCATAGGCTCTTTACCATGATCGGAATTGGGGTGTGTCAGAGTGACACACCACCAATCGTCCCGCGTCCCCACGGGGGCACGATCGAGGCTTATCCTGCTTGATGTCATATGAAGTCTAGTCAGGATGATGCAACCACTTCCCACCCGGCCTATGGCAGAATGACGGTCGGGTGGGAAGTGGTCAATCTCAATAATCACATCATGTGGATTTAAAAGATAATGGAAAACGCTTATAGTGCATATAATGCTGGTTTATTAAATAAACATTGCATGGACATCAAGGACAATGAATTAGAGCGATATGGTATATGGGATAAAATCTTGCACGAGAGTAAGGCTGCATTCACACCTAGGCGTTGGCGTTACCAGGCGTTTTTACGCGCGTTTTTTTCGCGCGTTTTGGTGCGCGTTTGCGCGCGTTTGTGCGCGTTTGAGCAGAGCGACGTCCAGCGTTTTTTTTTTTTTTTTTTGACCAATAGTAAAATAGATCACCTCTGTCATCATTTGTTGCTATGTGAAAGGTTTTTTTTCCCTCTTCCTGGGTGATAATTCCTCTTCCGGGTCATCCTTGTGCTTCTGACTCCATTGTGAAAATGAGTGATGACGAGATGGCTTTGTTCATGGCAGCAGCCACTGCTAGCCAATATCTTGTAAACGAGAGGCAGAGAAAAAGGAAGAGGCAACGCAGATTTTGGATACACCCCGTCATTGCTGATCGGGAAGAAAGAGGGCAATTTTGGGTGATGTACCAAGACCTCCGTGACCATGAAGACAAATTTCTGGACTACACCAGAATGTCCATAAAAAGGTTAGTAAAAAATGATCTGGAATCATTTATTTTTTACATTGTACCATTTGGGTTGCCACCTTTTCTTCAAGTCAAACATGTACACTTCTGCGGTGCACAACTATTTTTTTTAATACTATGAACTATACATATATTTTGTTAGTATTTTACATTTCTAATCATATGAATATAATAAAAATAGTCCCCTTTCCATTGCAGTCCACAGAGTTCCCCCTTTACATTAGAGTCCACAAAGTTCCCCCTTTACATTACAGTGCACAGAGTCCCCCTTTACATTACAGTGCACAGAGTCCCCCTTTACATTACAGTGCACAGAGTCCCCCTTTACATTACAGTGCACAGAATCCCCCTTTACATTACAGTGCACAGAGTCCCCCTTTACATCACAGTCACCCTTTTGCATCTCAACTCCCAGATTTCCCTTTCACTGTATGGGTTAACCAACATAATCTGATTGAAGCGAGACCTCAAGATACTCAGACATAAGGGATGCTCTGTGAACCATGATCTAAGGGGGAAACCGAGATCTCTGATGTACGGAGAGGACTCCAATGTGAGAACTCTGATTTTTCCTAGTGTACTCACCAAGAGGCAGGATAGAGAAAGGGGGTGGGTGCTTCTGTTAGACAGCGATGGAGGGTGAGCTCACTCACCCCTTGGCAGATAGCACATCTCATCCTGGTATATCTGTGGCTGCTGGGTTGTAAGTTTTCATCCCCTGCAGCCATTAACCCTGCCGGAAATCCATATTCTGGTCAGAAAAATCTGTCAGAGTGTCAGGCAGTCTGAAACCCAGACACATGATTCCAAACCCGAACTGTTCTGGCGAATCCCGGAAAGGTGGCAACCCTAGTACCAATCCATTGCCAATTTTAAATTTCATTTTCCTTTACAGCTTTGATGAGTTGCTGGAATTGTTGATCAACAGATTGCAGAGGATGGACACCTACTTCCGCAACTGTATCCCCCCTGTGGAGCGACTTATCATAACACTGAGGTAATTTTTATTTAGCGCTTTGAATGTAATACACTCTATTATATATATATATATATATATATATATATATATATATATATATATATATGTGTAATAAAAACCAAACAAAAATTCTGTAGGAACAAAATTATTTTAATATTTTAATCAACCAAAACATTGGGTCTTTTTTTTTTTATTAGGAAAATATACACAAAGTGCACAAATACACAAAATATACAAAAATGTTTTATACATAATCCTTATTTACAATTGCTGTAAATTTGGGGAGGAGTCCTCTTCCCCGTGCGGTGACATGGCGACCGACAGTGCGTGGGCAAAAGGGGGCCAAGTGGAGGTGGTGCTGTCTTCCCCTGACCAATTGGAAGGTGGTGTTGCTTGTGGTGGTGGTGGTGTTCGTGTTGGGGCATTCCTGAAAGTCGATTGTCTCGGTCGATGTGGGTAATGTGATGTAGGTGTAGTCGTTAACGCAGGGTAAGTAGAAGGTGGTGGGTGGTAAGAAGAAAGTGTTGTAGGAGGCAGAGTACTGTATGTGACAGGTGGTGTTGAGAGATGAGGAAAAGGAGAATGAGGGTGGTAAGAAGAAGGTTGTGTATAAGGAAAAGGATTCAGAGAAGTGTGAGTGGAAGGTGTTGGCACAGGAGGTAAATGAGTTAGAGTGGTGGTGAAAGGATGGTGCGCAGAAGTCGGTGGTGGTGTTGGTCGAGGAGGTTGGTCGGAAAGCTGTGGTCCTGTCCAAAGGGTAACGGGTGGTGGGGAGAAATGGGTCGTGGGTGGTGTTGGGACATGCTCGGTCCGTTTATTGGCATATGGGCCATAGGGTGGTGGTGGTTCGGATAAATCGTCAGCGTCTGTCGGGGGTATAAATGTCGAGATGTATCTAGCCGTACAGGACAGCACCACCGCTTGCAGATTTGGGGGAACTTTGTCGATTAGTTCCCCCAGACATTTTGCTACATTTTGCCCATACGATCTATTGCTCATCCGGTCAGACATGTTGGTCATAATGTCCAACATACGATCCAGGGCTGGATCCGGAGCAGGAGCCCTCCTACGCAGAGCACGCGGAGGTCCAATATGCGCAATGTTAACTGGGGGCTGCTCTGCAAGTGGTCTTGTTGCATTAGCATTTGATGCCTCGGAGTGCTGCGGTTCCGGCTCCAGAGTAGCCATCGCTTGATCCCCCGATGCCACGCTCTCTCTGTCCCCTCTCTCTGCCACGCTCTCTCTGTCCCCTCTCTCTGCCACGCTCTCTCTGTCTACTACAGCTGTGGCAGCCTCGTCCCAGCAGCTTTCAGTACTGAAAAAAGAAATCATGTATTCAAAAATAATTTTAAAACATTTGGTTTACCGAGCAAAGTACAGATAATGGTTTACCTCCCCAAATCCAGCACCGGTCTCAGAAACTCCAATTCCTTTGCATGAACGTATTCTCTCACCGAACATGCTCCACTCCCACTTCGGCGCTGCTCCCGCTGTGCCTTCAGCTGGCGAGCGTAGGCGTCCCTTATACTCTTCCATCTGAGTTTTAGAATTTTCACTGTAAAAAATAAAATAAAATAATATATATTATTTTCTTTGTAGGTATCTATCAACTGGACAATCGATTGCAAGTCTGCATTACTCGTTTCGTATTGGAAGATCTACTGCCAGTTATATAATTCGGGACACCTGCAGTGCCATTTGGGAAGTCCTGAAACCCATTGTGTTTAAAAAACCGGCAGCAGAGGACTGGGAAAAAATTTCCCAAGTATTCTGGGAACGCTGTAACTTTCCGAATTGCCTGGGAGCGATCGATGGGAAACACATCAGAATTGTTAAGCCCATGGCTAGTGGGAGCCAGTATTTCAATTATAAGAAATACTTTTCATTCGTCTTAATGGCTGTGGCTGATGCCAATTATTGCTTTACCTACATTGACATTGGTTCCTATGGAAGTAGTGCAGACTCTGCGATTTTTGGGAACTCCTCTTTTGGGCAATTACTTCGAACAGATGGTCTGGACCTTCCACAAAATAGTCCACTCCCGGGCACAAACGGCCCTCCCCTACCAAGTGTCTTTGTGGGTGATGAGGCTTTTGCTCTGAACACACACCTACTTCGGCCTTATTCAGGACATAATCTGAACGAAGACAAACGCATATTCAACTACCGGCTTAGCAGAGCACGCCGCGTAGTTGAGTGTGCTTTTGGAATTTTGGCGAACAAGTGGAGGGTTCTCCACACACCGATTGTGCTCAACATGCAAAATGCCATTAGTGCTGTAGAAGCGGCGTGTGCCTTGCACAATTTTGTCAGGCAGCGCGATGGTCTAGATTACGAGGAGCCAGTCCATGAGACTCTGGAAAGAGCTCATTGGACTGGTGTACGTGGGAACACACAGGGGACACATGTCCGTGAACAGTATGCCGCATACTTTGTCTCTCCTGAAGGGCAGGTCCCTTGGCAGCTCAATTCCATTTAATTTATTGAACTTTTCAGCTTTTGACACGCTTATTTTGTGAAATATATTCTTTACTATGCTGTTTTGTGGAAAAAAAATAAAAAATGATTCATGTTTTAAGAAGTCTCATTCTAATTTTATTTTGATACAGTTTTATCATTGGGTTCAATAGCCCTATGATATTGTGTGCCATTTTATATTAGTGACATTCTATCTATTGTAAACTTAGTTTATGTATTTATTCTGTGGTCTAATAAAGGGCCTGTAAGTGACCGCCTAGACGTGGGTTGGGGGTCCGATCAGGACCCCCAGGGTACATCCGGGGGTTAAGTGGCTCTATATGTGTCCCCCTGCGTGTCACTTTCTCCTCCTGTGTAAACACAGGAAGAGGGAAGTGATGACACTGACACCAGTACACGTAGGCACAATCCCCTTTTGGATCTCCAATCCACTCCCCCATCCCCTTGTCACAGTATCAATGAATGCAGTGAACATATATTTACTGATCACTGCAGGCAGAGTGTAGGTCCTGTGTAGCCCCCGTCCCCACCTGACGCTGTAGTCGCTAGGTCGATTGAATTTTTTAATTTTTTTAGATTAAAGATGTGTAAAATAATATTTTTTTTGAAAAATGTCACTAAATTTTTGGATTATTAAAAATCACAGAGGGGATCAAATATCACCATTAATAAGCTCTATTTGTGGGAAGAAGAGAACGCAATTTATGTTTATAAGCCATGTCGCATGACCGCACAATAGTCATATTTGTAAAGACACATTTTTAAACTTAACAGCATATTGGTACGGTAATAAATGCCTACTGTAACGACAAACAATCATTCCATTATTTCATTAGTGGCATTTTGTATTTCTGTTATGTTTTTTGATAGAGTTTACCTTTGCTATCATGGGACTTATTTATCCTTGCCCAGTTCTCATAGATTTGGCTCCCAATAGAACACCAAGCGTCCCAACGGGTGGTCCTCATTTTGTAGCCCGGTGCCCTGCTGTCATAAAGACAGGGGTGCTCCTTCACCATCCTGATGAAATTTTCAGGCTCCAGCATCGAAAGGGTTCGATCAAATTCGGCCTCCATTGAGAAAAATGTGACTTTTCTTTATTGTAAGTAAAGTAAAATGGTGATTTCACAAGTTCCTGTAAAAAAATATGTCATTTCCTGTTTTGTTTTGGAGCTGTATGGGCGTCAAAACGCGCGTAAAAACGCGCATAAAAACGCTTGCTGTCGCGCGATACGCTCAATTCGCGCGTTTCCCATTACTTTCTATGGTAAAAAAAAACGCGCGGAAACGCCTATGTCGCGCGCTTCGCGCGACAAAAAAAGGTCCGGGACTAGTTTGAGCTTCAAGCGACAGGCGTTCAGGCGTTCAGGTGTGAACAGGCACCATAGGAAACAATGTTAAATCTGCCCTCCCGCGTTCGTGAGCAGTGCGTTTCAGGCGTAAAAACGCCTAGGTGTGAATGGGGCCTAAGAGTAAGAGTAAAGCTGCCCATACACTAGTAGAACTTTGTGCAGACATTTTAGCATTAAGAACCAGTTCACACCACATGCAGTCCAGTGTGGTTTTTTTTTTTTTTGTGCATTAAAAACGCATGAAAAGTAGGTTATATGGTTTTCAATGGCATAATTCACAGCATTTTCCTGCACTGGACTGTACTCGAACGCTGTAAAACGCACTGCAAAAGCACCAAAAACACACTGGAACGCACCAAAAAATGCACATCATTATTTGAGGTTAAGAAAAAAAGAGGGGGGGGGGGATACACAGTATATTGCATCAAAAACGCACATGCAGAAAAGCATCTGGAACACATCCAGCCTGCATTTCTATGGTATGATCTGATCTTAGAACGTTCATTCGATTCTCTAACCATTAGTAGGGTAACATCAGCATTCGTTTTTAAACCCAGCAATCAGAAAATTAGCAAGAGCAGGACGGAAAACATTTCTCAAATAGGGTCTTTCTTCGGAAAGTCCATTTACTCCAAAAGCAAACTTTTTTGAAGCATTTTATAATGACCTTCATCATGTCATCGAATGTACTGATGAGAATTTCCATACGAAGGTTTGCCGGGAAATCTACTAGAGTATGGCCAGCATTAGAAAGCCGTTCCTGCTGGAGAGATTTCAGTTCAAATTCCAGAGACACAGCAGGAAGCGAGTGGAGATCACTCAAAGGTTCAAGAATTCCCACATCTGACTTTGCTTTTCACAACAGGTGTCCCCACAGCAAGATTGCCATTCACCTCCTGTTCCGGTGACAACATTCTGGATTTGCAGTCATTTCTTCCTCAATTTAGGCCGATATGCTAGGCGGCCGTTTCAAAGCAGTTAGGAGTTCGTTACTGGTGTACAGTAGGAACTAGGGGCAATGTATTTAAAATAAGATATATTGATGATATCTCCATCCTGTGGAAGGGAGAAAAGAACCAGCTGGTCCTTTTTTATTTTTAGAGAGAATTCAAACAAAAATGATAGAAACTTCAAGCTGACTTGGGATATTAGTGAGAAGACGATCACGTTCTTGGATTTAGAGGTCACACAAGAAAATCACATTCTCGCTTCAAAAACGCATTTCAAGAACGTTGACAGAAAAAGCTACCTCCCCTTAGGAAGCTGTCATCACAGAAACTGGCTCTGTAATGTCCCAAAGGGCCAACTGATGCGCCTAAGGCGGAACTGCCCCCACAAGGATGTCTTCATGGTCCAAGCGAATCACATGGGACAGAGATTTATAGAAAAAGGTTATGATAACAGATAAAACAGATCAAAGAAAAAAAAATACTGAAGAGCATTCCAGATCCACCCACTAAGGGTTTCACCTTCTTTACTGGAAAAGGCTTCTTTCCTTGTAAACGATGCTTTGCGTGCACAAATACGAAACGCCCAAACCACAAGAAATTGAATTTCACCTCCACTAGCACAGGGAAATACTCATGAGGTGAAAGAGTTAATTTGCTGTAACACAGAAGGGGCACGTATACATGTTAGAGTGTACCTGTGGATTACAGTATGTAGGGCGAACCAAAAGACCACTAACAATATGCATCAAAGAACATGTACAGAACATCATAAAAGGATTCGATAAGCACAGTGTCTCTAAACATTTCGGAACACATCATAATAAAGACCCAGCCCATTTGAAATTTTGGGGAATAGAACCCTATATTAGACACTGGCAGGGTGGCCACAAAGTTAGGATATTTAGCCAACTGGAATCCAAATGGATTTTCACATTGGATACCTTTGCACCACGAGGACTCAATATAGAATTTGACCCTAAAGCCTCATGCATACTGGATGTTTTTTGGATGTTTTTACAGCAGCTGTTTTTGGCAGTAGACGTTTTTTTCTACAGTCATTAAACTCTCCATCATGTTATCCTATGTGTCCATGCACACCTAGACTGTTATCAGCAGTTTTAGGCAGTTGTGTTTTTGAGCAGGAAAAGAAACCCAAACCTAGTGGGTTCTGAGAGACGTTTTTCAGCTGTAGAAACACTCCAACGCTGATAAACGTTGATAAATGCTCAAAAACTTCACTCACCAGCGTTTAACGTTTTTGATCCATTGGAAAAAAAAAATCTTCAACAAAAAAAACGCGGAAAAATGTTGAAAAACGCTAAAAAACGCTCAAAAAAGCTATTGCAAAAACTTTGAAAAAAGTTGAAAAACTCACTGCAAAGCTACTGGCGTTTTTATGACGTAGTAGATGCAGAGTCCGTGACACCATTTTTGTTCCCATCCTTTTGTGAGTTCCATGTGGAAGGTTTTATTCATGGATACTTCAGATTTTAGTAATATCATTATTTCCCTTTGTTTCGCCTCCCCCCTTTTTAAAATGTACTTCTTTGCTTACACAAACTTATTACCACCGAGAAAATGGCCACTCTGCTGTATGTTTGGTCGCTGTACCACAAATAAACCGCGGTTGGCGTCCCATACACAACCATGGGAAAATGGCCGCTGTCACACTTCTTTCCATTTGGCTACAGGAAAATGGCCGTTCCATTGGTCAATTGGTAAACATATTTAAGGACACTTCCAGTGCCCACACACATCCCCCCGGTGAAGTCACGTGACCGTGACGACACACGTAGGGACACAGAGGCACCGAAAGTGGCGCTCGTGTTTTTAACCGATTGATACTTTTTAATGTGAGTACCTATATTGCTTTTCCTACTAAATAAAATCAAGTTGTAAAAACATACTACACCATCTTTGAATTACCTTGTTCTTCCCTTTGCTACCATCCATGCACCTACATTACGGGAATCATAAACGGCACAGTGGAAGCCATAGCTGCATTCGATTGTAAAAAAACAGACCCTCATCTCCCGGAGATAACATTGGCAGGACACACAGAGGACCCAACTGTAATTATTACACACATGCTGTGACCTCACAGCTGTGAGGTAAGAAGCCATCTATCACCATAGTGCACGGCACAGAAGAGGCCATCACCCTACACCAGTGATGGCGAACCTTGGCACCTCAGATGTTTGTGTTCCTCAAACCATTTTTGCATTCATTAAATTTGTGTATACTATATACCGGTATTCATCAAAGCAGGCCACCTTCTACCATTGCTCTATGGTCCAGTTCTGATGCCCATTGTAGGTGGACAAGGGTCAGCATGGGCACCCTGACCGGTCTGCAATTACACAGCAAACTGCGACTGACATTTTTTTTTTCTTTCAACACATCAACATCAGGGACAACATGTTCACTAGCTGCCTAAAATATCCCACCCACTTTCAGATACCATTGGAAGGAGATAATGACTGTCGTGGTCATGATATTATGGCTGACCAGTGTATACACTTCATCGGTGTGAAGAAAGCCTGAGCTCGGAGGAAGACACAGGCTGCCACTGCTGATCTACTTCTGAAAATGCCAAGTGCCTGGCTGACAACCTCATCCTGATCCAAAATCTTCACAAAAGCGCATTCCAGATGCGTTTCTGCATGTGGGTTTTTAAACGCATTTCAGTGCGTTTTTGATGCATTTTCAGATGATTTTTTTCCCCCTTCTTGATTCCTGTTTTTTTTTTCCTCACTGTACATGGGTCCGGTGCATTTTTGATACGTTCCGGTGATCTCCGGTGCGTTTTTTTATGCTTTTTATTGTGTTCAAGTACAGTCGAGTGCAGGAGAAAAGAAGCATGTTCTACTATTTTTTCCTGAAACGGACAGCACTGGTGTGAGTTATGCCCTTGGAAATCCTATAACCTACTTTCCATGCATTTTCAATGCAGACAAAAAACACACAGGACTGCATGCGATGTGGACTGGCCCTTAGAATGTAATATCTATCTTTTAGGGCCAGGTCACACCACATGCAGTCAAAAACGCATGGAGAGGAGGTTATAGGGTTTCCAATGGCAATTGGAATTCCAGTTCCAGAAAAAAAAGAAAAAAGTAGAACTTGCTTCATTTAACCTTTACTGAACTATGGTAAAACACATCAAAAAGCGCATTAGAATGCATTAAAAACGCACCAGAAACCCAGTACAGTGAAGAAAAAAATGCATCTGGAATACAACCGGAAATTCATCAAAAACGCACTGGAATGCGTTAAAAAAAAGCGCATTTATAAACGCATCAGGACTGAGTTTTGTGGTGTGAACCGGTCCTCAATGTTTTCCTGGTATACAGAAGACAGATCTGGAGTTTGGACTTCACTGGCTGCATACTTATCAGAGATCCAAACACATGTTAGTGATTTCATGCCCCCCCCCCCCCCTCAATCTCCTATAACACAGGGTCAGGAGGGGGCAGAAGGACTGGTAATCCATCATAGAGAGCCCACACTGGAAATACAAGGTACCATTGCATCATTTAAAGGGCAGCTCCCCACTGCACACATCTAATGACAGGGACAATCTGTGCCCCACTAGTGATCGGATCCCCAGCACCTCACACAGCCATGTACACTCACCTACCCTCTGCTGCCCGCTCTGTGCCCGCTGTCACCTCGGAGCTCTGTACACACACAATGACTCCTACTGACACATCCGCCGGGACAGGCCCCGCCCCCTCTGCTTACTCTTGGGGCGGGGAGAAACATTCTCTTCAATGAAGCCTTGGCGATCGGTCACGCCAACTCCAGCTTTACACACTCCAGGACTTGCCGTCATTGGTCGCTGCAGCGAGGCGTGGAACGCACGGAAGCGGGCTTTTGCGGTCCACAAGGACGAGTCAGGCGCCACGTTGCTGGCCTTGGTCACATGTTTGCAGCAATAGTCGGCTTTTTTACGGCGGGGAGGGAAGTCAGCTGATAGCCCCGTGACTGACAGTCAGCCCGGAAGAAGAGAGTACCGGGGAAGTGTGTGGGGTGACATTACGGTTCTGGGATAAAATGTTCGGGCCGGACGAGGACGATGCAGACTTCCTGTCACCCACAGGGGGGTGAGTGAGTGTGTCTGGGGGACGGGGCTCACCTGACAGCTGTCAATTGGGATAATTGTGTGTGCAGTCCCACTCTCTGGAGTACTACACGTCTCAGCATTGCCTTCCAGTCACTGGAGTACTGCATGTCCCAGCATTGCTTTCCAGTCACTGGAGTACTACACGTCCCAGCATTGCCTTCTAGTCACTGGAGTACTACTTGTCCCAACATTGTTCTCCAGTCACTGGAGTACTACACGTCTCAGCATTGCCTTCCAGTCACTGGAGTACTACACGTCTCAGCATTGTTCTCCAGTCACTGGAGTACTACATGTCCCAGCATTGCCTTCCAGTCACTGGAGTACTACACGTCTCAGCATTGCCTTCCAGTCACTGGAGTACTACATGTCCCAGCATTGTCTTCCAGTCACTGGAGTACTGCATGTCCCAGCATTGCCTTCCAGTCACTGGAGTACTGCATGTCCCAGCATTGCCTTCCAGTCACTGGAGTACTACGTGTCCCAGCATTGTTCTCCAGTCACTGGAGTACTACTTGTCCTAACATTGTTCTCCAGTCACTGGAGTACTACAAGCCTCAGCATTGCCTTCCAGTCACTGGAGTACTACACGTCTCAGCATTGTTCTCCAGTCACTGGAGTACTACTTGTCCTAACATTGTTCTCCAGTCACTGGAGTACTACAAGCCTCAGCATTGCCTTCCAGTCACTGGAGTACTACACGTCTCAGCATTGTTCTCCAGTCACTGGAGTACTGCATGTCCTAACATTGTTCTCCAGTCACTGGAGTACTACAAGCCTCAGCATTGTCTTCCAGTCACTGGAGTACTGCATGTCCCAGCATTGCCTTCCAGTCACTGGAGTACTACACGTCTCAGCATTGTTCTCCAGTCACTGGAGTACTACGTGTCCCAGCATTGTTCTCCAGTCACTGGAGTACTACGTGTCCCAGCATTGTTCTCCAGTCACTGGAGTACTACAATCCTCAGCATTGCCTTCCAGTCACTGGAGTACTACATGTCCCAGCATTGCCTTCTAGTCACTGGAGTACTACTTGTCCCAACATTGATCTCCAGTCACTGGAGTACTACAAGCCTCAGCATTGCCTTTCAGTCACTGGTGTACTACATGTCCCAGCATTGCCTTTCCAGTCACTGGAGTACTACACGTCTCAGCATTGTTCTCCAGTCACTGGTGTACTACACGTCTCAGCATTGTTCTCCAGTCACTGGTGTACTACACGTCTCAGCATTGTTCTCCAGTCACTGGAGTACTACATGTCCCAGCATTGTTCTCCAGTCACTGGAGTACTGCATGTCCCAGCATTGCCTTCCAGTCACTGGAGTACTGCATGTCCCAGCATTGCCTTCCAGTCACTGGAGTACTGCATGTCTCAGCATTGCCTTCCAGTCACTGGAGTACTACATGTCCCAGCATTGCCTTCCAGTCACTGGAGTACTGCATGTCCCAGCATTGCCTTCCAGTCACTGGAGTACTACATGTCCCAGCATTGTTCTCCAGTCACTGGAGTACTACGTGTCTCAGCATTGTTCTCCAGTCACTGGAGTACTACGTGTCCCAGCATTGTTCTCCAGTCACTGGAGTACTACATGTCCCAGCATTGTTCTCCAGTCACTGGAGTACTACGTGTCTCAGCATTGTTCTCCAGTCACTGGAGTACTACGTGTCTCAGCATTGTTCTCCAGTCACTGGAGTACTACATGTCCCAGCATTGTTCTCCAGTCACTGGGGTACTACATGTCCCAGCATTGTTCTCCAGTCACTGGAGTACTACATGTCCCAGCATTGTTCTCCAGTCACTGGAGTACTACATGTCCCAGCATTGTTCTCCAGTCACTGGAGTACTACATGTCCCAGCATTGTTCTCCAGTCACTGGAGTACTACACGTCTCTGCATTGTTTTCCCGTCACTGGAGTACTACATGTTTCAGCAGTGGTGTCTGGTGACCGGGGAACTACATGTCCCAGCAAATGCACATTCATATTCCCCCCCCCTCCCCATAACTATTGACCAAGGAAGCCTATAAGTTCAGAGATGCCATTTGGGTCATTACAGGTTCTTAATAGAGCGTTATCAATCGTCTGGTGGCCGGGGTGCTGCATGTGCCAGCATTGCTGTCTGGTGGCCCGGGGTGCTGCATGTGCCAGCATTGCTGTCTGGTGGCCCGGGGTGCTGCATGTGCCAGCATTGCTGTCTGGTGGCCCGGGGTGCTGCATGTGCCAGCATTGCTGTCTGGTGGCCGGGGTGCTGCATGTGCCAGCATTGCTGTCTGGTGGCCGGGGTGCTGCATGTGCCAGCATTGCTGTCTGGTGGCCGGGGTGCTGCATGTCCCAGCATTGCTGTCTGGTGGCCGGGGTGCTGCATGTGCCAGCATTGCTGTCTGGTGGCCAGCAGTGCTGTCTGGTGGCCGGGGTGCTGCATGTGCCAGCATTGCTGTCTGGTGGCCGGGGTGCTGCATGTGCCAGCATTGCTGTCTGGTGGCCGGGGTGCTGCATGTCCCAGCATTGCTGTCTGGTGGCCGGGGTGCTGCATGTCCCAGCATTGCTGTCTGGTGGCCAGGGTGCTGCATGTGCCAGCATTGCTGTCTGGTGGCCAGGGTGCTGCATGTTTCAGCATTGCTGTCTGGTGGCCGGGGTGCTGCATGTTTCAGCATTGCTTTCTGGTGGCCGGGGTGCTGCATGTTTCAGCAGTGCTTTCTGGTGGCCGGGGTGCTGCATGTTTCAGCATTGCTGTCTGGTGGCAGGGGTGCTGCAAGTCCCAGCATTGCTGTCTGGTGGCCGGGGTGCTGCAAGTCCCAGCATTGCTGTCTGGTGGCCGGGGTGCTGCATGTGCCAGCATTGCTGTCTGGTGGCCGGGGTGCTGCATGTGCCAGCATTGCTGTCTGGTGGCCGGGGTGCTGCAAGTCCCAGCATTGCTGTCTGGTGGCCGGGGTGCTGCAAGTCCCAGCAGTGCTGTCTGGTGGCCGGTGTGCTGCATGTCCCAGCAGTGCTGTCTGGTGGCCAGGGTGCTGCATGTGCCAGCATTGCTGTCTGGTGGCCAGGGTGCTGCATGTTTCAGCATTGCTGTCTGGTGGCCGGGGTGCTGCATGTTTCAGCATTGCTTTCTGGTGGCCGGGGTGCTGCATGTTTCAGCATTGCTGTCTGGTGGCAGGGGTGCTGCATGTTTCAGCAGTGCTGTCTGGTGGCAGGGGTGCTGCATGTTTCAGCAGTGCTGTCTGGTGGCCGGGGTGCTGCATGTCCCAGCAGTGCTGTCTGGTGGCCGGGGTGCTGCATGTGCCAGCATTGCTGTCTGGTGGCCGGGGTGCTGCAAGTCCCAGCATTGCTGTCTGGTGGCCGGGGTGCTGCAAGTCCCAGCAGTGCTGTCTGGTGGCCGGGGTGCTGCAAGTCCCAGCATTGCTGTCTGGTGGCCGGGGTGCTGCATGTCCCAGCAGTGCTGTCTGGTGGCCGGGGTGCTGCATGTCCCAGCAGTGCTGTCTGGTGGCCGGGGTGCTGCAAGTCCCAGCAGTGCTGTCTGGTGGCCGGGGTGCTGCAAGTCCCAGCAGTGCTGTCTGGTGGCCGGTGTGCTGCATGTCCCAGCAGTGCTGTCTGGTGGCCGGTGTGCTGCATGTCCCAGCAGTGCTGTCTGGTGGACGGTGTGCTGCATGTCCCAGCAGCGCTGTCTGGTGGCCGGGGTGCTGCATGTCCCAGCAGCGCTGTCTGGTGGTCGGGGTGCTGCATGTCCCAGCATTGCTGTCTGGTGGCCGGGGTGCTGCATGTCCCAGCAGCGCTGTCTGGTGGCCGGGGTGCTGCATGTCCCAGCATTGCTGTCTGGTGGCCGGGGTGCTGCATGTCCCAGCAGCGCTGTCTGGTGGCCGGGGTGCTGCATGTCCCAGCAGCGCTGTCTGGTGGCCGGGGTGCTACAAGTCCCAGCAGGGCTATTTAGCATCTGTAATGTTGCAAGCCCTGGCACGTGTGTCCGGTGTCTGTGGTCTGCACTGCCACACTGAAACTTCAAAGTGGACATGATCATCTGTCAGTCCCGGGCAGATCTGGGTGATCCACCCTGCACACTACAATCCTTTATTCATTTCTTAGGTTTTCCCTGTGATGTCAGGAACACATATTGCCATATAAGCAGCTTCATCACTCTAATGCCGCATACACACCATCACTTTATGTGATGGGAAAAAAAACGACATTTTCTGTGAAGTAAAAAACAACGTTTTTGAAACTTCAGTTTTCAAAGACGAAGTTGCCTACACACCATCGTTTTTTCACAATGTTCTAGCAAAGCGAGGTTACGTTCACCACGTTTTTCCATTGAAGCTCGCTTCATAACTAGCTTCTGGGCATGCGCGGGTGTAAAAACTTTGTTTTAAACAAAGTTTTTTGCTACACACGGTCAATTTCTGTGAAGTAAAAAACGACGTTTTGAAAAACGACACATAAAATTGAAGCATGCTTCAATTTTTTTTTTTTTGTAGTTTTTCAGAAGACATAAAACAACGTTTTCCCCCACACACGGTCATTTAAAGTGACGTTTTTAAAAACGTCGTTTTTTTTCATCACATAAAGTGATGGTGTGTACGCGGCATAAGCATCATCCAGGAGGAAGTGAACAGGCTGGGAGGGGAAAAGCAGAAGTTTGTAATTGTTCCCCTTGAAACTGTCTGTGGATGAATAGTGCTGTGTGCGTCCGCTTTGTCACCTACCAATAATCAGCAGATTTTGTTGCTTCTGCTTTAGGGACCCTATGAAAATACCCTTCACCACATTGGTGCTTCGTGTGTACATGACTGAATCAGGGGAGAAGCATGCAGCGGAGGTGCGGGCTTCTATTTTTGGGGACAGACGTATCTCTGGTTGCCTGTCGTTTTTTGGCATGGCTACCTCCCGGGGCTCTTCCTAAAGCAATGGCACATCCCATTCTGGGGACTTGTCATACGGAAAATGCTTCATAGCCTTTAATCATTCCTTCAGTGGTTCTTTTTATTTTATTGAGGTGTTGTTGCTCCCATTGATTGGACATATTGAGTTTGGGATTTATGGACTCCGGGGGAGGGGGTGTCACAATTTTCCCTGTTGGCACTATAAAGTTTGAACTCCATATATCATTTTTAATCTTCTTCTTTTTTTTTTTTCGTGTTCAGTTTGGAAAGGTTAGAGCACCAGTCGGGTTTTGTTTGCTGCATGTGTCCACATTGGGGAGAATCACCCACACTATTTTTGTCTTGATAATTCAAATCCAGAATTTACAGTTGTCACCAGAACAGCAGGCAAATCTTTCAATGGGGACACCAACCAGTGACATCAACTTTCTAAGGCCCCATGAACACAGATTTTTGTCTTCAGATTTACCAAAACCATATAATAAGAAGTAAAACCTTTTAAAGCAGTTGTATAGTCCTTTTTTTTTTTTTACTTTTACCTACAGGTAAGCCTATAATATCTCCTAAACCTTTACGGTATAGGAGATATTCCCCTCGCAATGAGCCGCTGACTGCAGCGGCGCATGCGCACAGGGGATTTTTGGCTTAGTCGGGAGTGACGACATCGCGGCTTCAGCCACTCGCAGCGCTGGAGCTGCGATACCTGGAAGACGCACAGAGGCAACAAGTCGACTACCTCGGCGTGGACCAGGTAAGTTACCGATGCCTCGTTCTAAGGTAAGTATTTCATAATGAGCTAGTATGCGGTGCATACTAGCTCATTATGCCATTTGCCTTACAGGTAATGAAAAAAAATTAAAAAAAATTCTGGGACTATACAACCGCTTTGGGAGTTTCAATTTGCATGCAATCAGGCAGGCCCTTGCACTACTTGGTTTTGGTAAATCTGAAGACAAATATCTGCAGAAAATCTAATAGTGTGTATGGGGCCTTGGGGTTAGTTCACACAAGCGGCTAGAGAACCGTAAAATCAGGCGGTTGAACCACAATTTGAAATTGCTTAACCTGATTTCACACACTGTGAGCACTTAAAGTGGACCTAAACCCGACGGCAGATATACAGTATAAGTAAAACTTATGTAGAGAGATTTGTTTCATTCCTGTGTATCATCTGAGGCTGTTCACTTCACTGGGTATGTGTGGGTTTACATCCACTTTAATCTTGCCATAGATTGGTTAAAGTTCAGCAGAGACCAGACAATTCTTTTTTTATTTTTAAGTTCTTTTTATTTAATTTCAAGGTAAAATACAATACAGAGCCTATTGGGCATACCCAGGCTCGGTCACACACAAAACAAAAAAACAAAAAAATAATAAAACGACGAACTACTGTTCGCTCAACCACCTGTACAGATTATCTAAAGTAATCCTCTATGTCCACAGATGCTCTACAGAGCTTACTTTATTTATGAAATGAAGTGCACATTACAAATGCACAATTGCATTCCTCCCTCTCCCCATAACATTGACCAAAGAAGCCTATATAATGGAAAGGTTGTATTTAAAGAAATGTATTAGCCTGTTGATAAATGGGGAGGGAGAAAACAGGGAAGGCAAATTTATAAGCAGATTAAACTTCAGCTTTAAAGGGTATTGATAACCAAAACCCCCCCCCCCCCTTTTTTTTTTATTAATTAATTTTCTTTCTCTGTCCAGGATCTTTTTATAATAAAGACCAGTCACTGTTGCTCTCTCTCCTTGTGCACTGTGATACGTTTTGTCTCCACCCCCTCCCAGAGTTTCTGCAGACGGCCTGTACTGCATGGACCTACGGAGCCCCTCCCACAGCTCCACTTTCTGCACAGGCTATGTGGATCGCAATGATAATGTCACTTCTACTTTTACAATGTAATAAATGGACTTTGTTGCATACAAAGTGGCTTGATACCCTTTGTGGCTATTGAGGAATATTTTTTTTCATTTTTTTTGCGCCTAGCCTAGTTCAGCTTTCTTTTATTTAAAAAAAAAAAAAAAAGCACTTTTACTTTCTTAATTTCTCTGTGTTGCTTTCACACCTCTTACACATTGCTGTTTGAATTGACCCTGCCTGGGAAGCTCAGGTGTTACATACAGCCACCAAAGGCAGTTCTCTGATAGATGGTGGCACTCACATATAGCATAGGGGGGCATGCATACAAAATAATTGATCTTTGCTGCATATACCCTATGGTATTCCTGAGTACAGTAGCGCATGGCCATTCATTTCTAGTGGCGGCTGTATACACCATCTGGGCTTTTTGGGTGGGGGAAATCTGGTGGTTTGTTGTATGAACTCAGATGCCCGTTTTTGCTAAAGAACTTTAACAGATTTGCCCCCACTCCTGTTGTTGGGGACAACATTTTTACTAGACAGGAAGTGGAGAAATCTTCACAATGGAGCCTCTGAGTGCACTAAGGCTCCATTCACACCTAGGCGACATAACGCCCGACGCTCGATACGCTGGAGGGGCGAATTTCCATTGCTGTCTATGAGATGGTTCACATCTCACGCCGAAACGCCGTACGCCTGCCGCCTGAAAACAAGTCCCGGACCCTTTTTTTTCAGGCGGCATTGGCGTTCGGCCATAGACGGCAATGGAAATGATTTGTAAAAAAAAAAAAATGAAAGTTACACAAATCGTGGCAAAATACACCGCATACGCGGCGTTACAATGTGAATGCAGCCTAAATCCTGACTGGAGTTCTAATCCATCCCTTCTGTATACAAAACACAAAAAAAAGATACATATACTAAGTGAATTTTTTCTCAGCTTGGTGAAGGACACAATGCTGTTCTGTCTACAGTCCTTCAATTGTGTGCAAACAAAATCCTTTATTCCTTTAAGCTTTATCAAACGGATGTAACAATGTTTCCAATGGTAGATTTTACCAGACAAAGTGAGCAAATAAGCAACATTCCTTGTTGAGGTTTACATACAATTTGAAGATGCATTCCCTTCAGTAAACATTTACAAAGCATAGGGCAAATGTTTGCCCTTTCTCAAATCTTATAAAGGATAAGTTCACCTTTTGAACATGTTGGACCTATTTTCAGGGTGTAACATGTTCAGCAGCACCCCCCCCCCCCTTCCCTGTGACAGTGGGAAGAGGATCCTCTCCCCACACCTACTGTCACATTTATAAAATGGTGTGGCTGTGTGGGACTCATAGTTCATACAGCTCAGTAATAGCCTGTACAGAGGTACGGGCAGAGAGCTGTTGGCAGTGTCTTCAGGACCCTGACATTGGACTGGTGAGCCACTGATCATGGGTGTAATGCTTTGCCTGCTCTAGTGTAAAATAAATACTTATTTTTTATTTTTTTGTACCTGCAAAATCATGTGCCTTTTTTTTTTTTTTTTTACTACAAAAGGTTAACTTTATCTTTTTAAAGGATACGTTGACCCTTTCTGAAATGATGAAAAGGTGAATTGACACACTCCCTCCCTACTGCACTGCCCCTCCCCACCGCTATATCTCTGACGTTGGCACTGACAGCTCCTTACCCATAGAGCTGTGGGTGAGGAGCTGTCAGTGCCCATGCCGGGGTTGTAGCAGTCAGGGGATCTCAAATCCTCCACTCTTTTTCCTCATCTCTCTGTAGAGCTTCCAGGACGGATTGGTTATTTGCTGACATGTGACCCATTTGATCAATCAGAATTTCTCTAATCTGTCCTGGCATACCTAGGAAAAGCAGGGATTTCTAAACCCCAGACCGTTACACTCGGAGGAGGAGGTTGTAGGGTGTTAATTTTTTCTATAAAGGTCAACTAACCCTAAAGAAAAAAAAAACAATTCAGTCCTAGGTCTGGTGCATTGAATACAGCTTTTGATGGGAGTCCTGGCTGTGGCTTTTTCAGCTTGAAACTTGATAAAGCCTGCCAAAAGCTTGTTTAAATTTTATAGTTGGCACTTTAAATTAAAATATTATTTTTATATATATATATATATATATATATATATATATATATATATATATATATTGTACAGGACATCGGGGGTGGGTCCTGGACGGGTGCTATATGGCACCACTGTTTGGACTATGGTCCATTTAAATAGAGGTAGAAGGTTCAGGGGGTCACCCAAAAGTGGGTGAAAAGTTCCAGGCAGGCGCTAATTCAGAGAGGACTGGCTTGCAGTCTTCTCTATCTTAATAAAGTAGTTTGGGGCCTGGAATTTTGGAGGCTCCAAAGTGTTATTTGGGTGGGATGGAGCCTCCACTCCTAAACCCTGGAAGCCAGCGCACAAAGGGTTAAAATCTCACAGACAACCACCCATTAAAGCAGGAAGTGATGCTGGAGGGAGTGAGTGAGTTGGGAGAGTGCACCTGTGAGGACAAGATGGAAGTCTGCTAGCTGCTCAGAGAGGACTTTTGAGTAGTTTGGAAGTGAAGCTGTGTCTGCAGGGAAGGTCTGGAGGACTTCTTACTAAAAACGTATGTGCCTTTCTTTTGGTTGTTTTTTCTGAAGAAAGACTTTTTCCTAATTTATGCTGGAAACAAGCAGGACTTTTGTTGTGACGTTTTGGATGCTGAAGAAAAGCTTTATTTTGTTTTGTTTGGTCACCAATAAAGACCCTTTGCTTTACTGACACGGTTTTACGCACTTGTCTCGCGGAGCTTAAAGACCCCCAAAGTTCACAATATATATATATATATATATATATATATATATATATATATATATATATATATATATATATATATATATATATATATATATATATATATATATATATATATTATATATATCTTAATTTTTTATATATATATATATATATATATATATATATATATATATATATATATATATATATATATATATATATATATATATATATATATATATATATATATAAAAAATTAAGAGTTTTTAAAAAGTTCAAGAAACCTGCTCATTACTTGGCAGTTGCTATTAAATGTTAAAGCTGGCCAAATTCGATCCATCTGTACGCAGGCTGGTTGTACTGAAGTACATCATCAATCAACTTCAGTACAACCAGCCTGTCTGGTGTGTGTCTTTTTTTTTTTTTCTCTTTCTTTCTGATCATTGTGTTCTGCTGGTGGGGAAGGCTCTCTGCTGGCAGAACACAATAGCACTGCGGGAGGATTTCCCTCATCAAGACTGACTGTATTGATGGGGGGGGGGGGGGGGGGATCGAGAAATCGGTCTATCCTTAGAGTAGAGACCAGTGACATCACTAAGAAATTAGTCTATCCGCTGACTAGACATTGGTGACGTCACTAAGAACGCGGCCCATTGGTGACGTCACTAAGAACGCGGCCCATTGGTGACGTCACTAAGAACGCGGCCCATTGGTGACGTCACTAAGAACGCGGCCCATTGGTGACGTCACTAAGAACGCGGCCCATTGGTGACGTCACTAAGAACGCGGCCCATTGGTGACGTCACTAAGAACGCGGCCCATTGGTGACGTCACTAAGAACGCGGCCCATTGGTGACGTCACTAAGAACGCGGCCCATTGGTGACGTCACTAAGAACGCGGCCCATTGGTGACGTCACTAAGAACGCGGCCCATTGGTGACGTCACTAAGAACGCGGCCCATTTGTGACGTCACTAAGAACGCGGCCCAGCGACTAATGATATCAGGCTTTATAAGAGTATTTTTTTGCATGAATGGAGATGTATACACTTGCATCGCGCTGATTAAATCTGTTAAAATGGATTTCCTGCTTTAAAAAGAGCGTCTTTGTTTAGCTCCTAACAAGGCTGAGCCTTCAATTATTTCTGCATTTTATTTGCATGGTGATCCAATGATGGAGTCCCATCTTGAAATATTCTCTTGACTCAAGGGTCATTTTTGTTTTGAAGGCCGGCAGTGTGGAGACGCAGGACAGGACTGAGGGAGTGGGTAGCCAACCGCTCTCTTATGGGGGACTAACAAGTATCAGATGATTTGTATTAATGCAGTTAACGTTCTGATGGAAAGCTAGACATTCTGCCACTTTACAAACCGCTGTTACACTGACGGGGAGGAGGAGATGCCTGTTTGCTGTTGGGTTCGTTTTCAGTGTGCAGCTCTCGGGACAGAGAAGTGATAGATATCACATACATGTGTCAAGCTCCACGAGTACTTTGTGTCAGCAGAACACTGGAGAGGAGGTAGCAAAGACTTCCAAACAAGATGTCCTGGATGTGGAGGACCGATTACCTCTGGCAGGAGGTCCACGGGTCAGTTTGCTGAAAGTAGAGGTGGAATACGATAGGCTGTAGCAGTAAGAGGTCACTGAAGAGGTGGTTAGTGCATTTAAAAGAATAGGTGTTGATTTATTAAAACTGGAAGGGGAAAAATCTGGTGCAGCTCTGCATAGAAGCCAATCAGCTTCCAGGTTGTTTTTTTTTTTTTTGTCAAAGCTTAACTGAACAAGCTGAAGTTAGAAGCTGATTGGCTACAATGCACAACTGCACCAGATTTCGCACTCTCCAATTTTGGTAAGTCAACCCCTGTCTGTATTATACATTTATATATAGCATACGGTATGCGTATTTTCTTATCTTTATATTCAGTAATGTAGATTTCATGTACAAATGTGTACCTTTTTTTTTTTTTATATTATTATTATTATTACTTTTTTGGGGTTGTAAGGGTAAAACTTTTTTTTTTCCCCCTAAATAGCTACATTTTACCTTAGTGCAGTCCTCCTTCACTTAAAGGGGTTGTAAAGGTAAATGTTTTTTCACCTTAATGCATCCTATGCATTAAAGTGAAAAAACATCCGATGGTAACGCCCCCCCCCCCCCCCGTTTTACCTGACCCCCTCGAAAGTCCCGCGCGTGTCCACGTGATCCTCTTCGGTTCCCAGCCTGGCTGTTGATTGGCTAGGCTGGACAGATTGATAGCAGCGCAGCCATTGGCTGGCGCTGCTGTCAATCAAAGCGGATGACGTGGCGCGCCCAGGGACGAGTGATACAGTCGGTGGCTATGCCCGCCGCTGTATCACGGGAGCGCTCTCGCAAAAGCTTTCCACCATGCGAGCTCGCTCGCATGAAGGTGGAAAGCTTTTGCGAGGAGGAGCCGAGACAGACGCCGAGGGACCCCAGAAGACCAGGTTTGGGGCCACTCTGTGCAAAACAAGCTGCACAGTGGAGGTAAGTATAACATGTTTGTTATTAAAAAATAAATAAAAAATTTGCCTTTAGTGACCCTTTAACTCAGGGGTGGCTAACCAGTGGCCCGGGGGCCACATTTGGCCCGCGGAGCCCTCTGGTGTGGCCCGCAACCTCCTGCTTTGGAATGGTGGGTTGGAAAGCCCAGATCGCAGGTTGCCGACCCGCCATACCACAGCATCAGTGTTGTGAATGAAGCTGAAGGTAGAGGAAGAAAGTGGCATGCGGAGCAGAGCCCCATAAGCCGATGCTTCCTCTACAGCGCCGGCTTTGCCACAGTCTATGGCAAAGTTCAGCTAACCCGCAGGATAGACACAGTTGCACTGCGCTGCACCTGCGGTGTAAGTAAACCACAGAACATCAGTGTGAAAGCAGTCTTAAGCCCTTTTCACAAGATCAGCCCGACCAAATGGGACCCTCATTTCACTTGTATAGAGCGACAGATGTCCGTTTACGCCCACCTACCTCCAATCTGAAAAACAAAAGGGAGTTCGTACCCTTTCATCTGGGCGGATCAGAGGGCCATAGCATATCCGTGACCTGTCATCCGCCCACTCTGCTCATTGTGGCCCTCGACTGGTTACCAAGTTAGTTAAGTGGCCCTCGCTCTTCAAAAGGTTGGGCACCCCTGCTTTTAACTCATCCTTCGATTTTGCTTTTAAATGTCCTTATTTCTTCTGAGAAATCCTCACTTCCTGTTCCGTCTGTAACTCCACACAGTAATGCAACCCTTTCTCCCTGGTTTGGAGTGTTGTGCTTGCCCCCTCCCTTGGACTTCAGGAGAGTCAGGACGCCCACTAACACACAGCTCCTTTCTCTATGTGCAAGGGAGGGGGCGAGCATGACACTCCACACCAGGGAGAGAGCTTTGCATTACTGTGTGGAGTTACAGACAGAAGAACAGGAAGTGAGGATTTCTCAGAAGAAATAAGGAAATTTAAAAGCAAAATGGAAGGATGAGGTAAGTGGAGGAGGACTGCACTAAGGTAAAGGAAGCTATTTAGGGAATTTTCTTTACAACCCCGTTTAAGCAGTACAGCTGTAGTAACCTGGCTATGAGATAAGATCAATAAGTCATCTAGCAAGCCTGTTGTCTTTCAGCCAGTCTGGGCAGAATGATAGACTTGCAATTTGAAGGTTTGTAAACCCAGTTGCTGTATGTGATGTTTATATGTATGTGTGTGCAAAGTTTCAAACCTGCCAGGTAAACGGTTTAGCTAGACACCAGAATTGGGAGCCTCGGGTGGTCACCTGACCCAGCTCAAAACTGGTGGGGGCCTTAACAATAATCCTGCAAACAGACCTTTTGTGAAAGTCGATATTTGCATAGACTTGGGTTCACCTCCCCATTGCAAGTGGTTATGCCTGGTGATGGGTCACTCAGGCCAAAAGCAACGCATTTAGGATTGTACTTGCTCCCTCCATATTATAGGGAGTTCTCTGGAAGACTATGGTTACAAAAATGTATAAAGATTTAGTACCTTCGGGCTCCTTATGCCCTCAATGTTGTAACATTTTAAATTGAATGAGGCCCACGGCTGTTATGCCATTTTGCAGCATAATACTTTGGGAAATGCTTTAAGTCTCCTTTTCTGGGATTGTTACTATAATGTTCATTTCCAAAGTGTTATCTTTTTCTGAAATTACGCAGGTGTGTTTAGTCTACTGAATTTGGCTGAATATTTAATTTTGGTTTGGATTGTGCTCATTAAAGTGGAGTTCTACCCAAAAGTGGAACTTTGCTTGTTCATCTCTCCCACCCCCCCCCTTTCTGGTGCCACATGTGGCACCTTTTAGGGGGGAGATATGTTTTTGTCATTTCTGGGAGACAGGGCCAGGGCACCGTCTCTCGGACGTTTGGCCCCCCTCCCCCTCTGCCGCTGGGCCAATTAGAAAGCGCAGCTAGATCGGTTGCGTTGCCGACATCGTGGGCTTCCTGGACAGGTAAGTGTCCATATATTAAAAGTCAGTATTCTAATACGACTTTGCCCTGCAACTTAGTGTCTGACTTCCATGCAACTTCAGTGAATGGGATTTAACCATACAATTCACTTTGAGTCGTATGAATCTTGAGGGGGAAACCCATGCCAAAAAAATTAACTAAAAACAGTGTGGGGGTCTCTCCCAAAATCCATACCAGACCCTTATCCAAGCATACAGCCTGGCAGGTCTAAACCATACCAGGCCACGTGCCCTCAATGTGGGCATTTGAATTAGTATGGGGTTGTATACCTACCCATTCACCAAAAATGTACTGGTACAAAAAACAAGAGACGGTTTTCACAAAGTCTGTTTATTTAAAAACAAGTGTCCCTCGTCGTAGCTCCGGTTCTTCTACCTCCGCTGATGACTTCTTCCTCCTCCCGACGCTGTCTCCCGCTGTTGTTAGGTCCAGTGTCTGCCAGTTCTTGTCTAGCCATGGGGCGTGGTCAGCTGGGGACGTCGCAAGGGGGTGGGGTCTCTGGGTGACATTCATAGATGGCCATGCCCCATGGCTGTATAAGAACTGGCCCTGGACCTGACACAACAGTGGTTGCCAGCATCTGAGGAGGACCGGGTCAGCGGAGAGAGAAGAACCGGAGGAAGAAGACACGGAACTATGACGGGGGACATGCTTAATTTTATCAAAGGCCTTTTCAAAAACATCTAGTTTTTTGTAACACTACACTACACTTCAGGATCTTTTGGCCCCCTTGTTAAAGAGAGCTTCCAGATTAGGATACGTTTCCTGCCTGCAGAGCCCCACAACCATCGCCGCGGATTGTCTGGAATATAGGCCCTTGTCCCACACCCCTCCCTATGTTGAGGACATGTGGCCTGGTATGGCCCAGGAGGTTGGGGCACCGATCACTCGTCCCCCAACCCCCCGCTGTTTTTTTAATTACTTTTTTTGGCGTGGGCACGTCGGACCAGTTAAAATGGCTCTCATGGGGAACCATTGAGTTTGACATGTCATGCGACTTGTGCTCTTGAAGTCAGAGCACATGTCAGACAAGTGTGAACCGACCCTTACACTACATTCATTGGGCAGGGTTGCACAGTGCAGGCCTAGTGCAATGGCAAGCAGAAAGCCATTGTTTCCAATAGGCCCACTTCACACCAATGGGTTGTATTGGTGTGTGTGTTGTGAAAACTGTACATGCTGCACTTAAACGCAGTGCAATACAACATGTTATAAAGCATCGCAGACTGCCACAACACACTCTACGATAGAATGATCCCAGAGACTGGAAACAAAGAAGGTGAAGGGTCTGGGGGATAAAACCTATCTAGGGAAACTTCAGGAGCTTAAAGCGGAGTTCCACCCAAAAGTGGAACTTCCGCTTTAAGCACTTCTCGCTCCCTTACATGCCATATTTGTCATGTAATTTTTTTTGGGGGGGGGGGAGTGGGGGCTATGGTAGGAGTGGGACTTCCTGTCCCACTTTCTCCTACCGCCTTGGCGACCCCTCCCTATAGGCGATCTTCTGGGACACGTGACAGGTCCCAGGAGATTGCCTGTCCACTCCTAGTGTGCAGCGCAAATTGTTCGTGCCCATCCGTGAAGCCGAAAGCTGTCACGGCCAGGTGCCCACAGTCTGAATGGAGGCGCTGGTGGAGAGGGGGGATGAGGAGCGACGCTAGGGGCGGCCACATCGCTGGACCAGGGAACAGGTAAGTGTCTGTTTGTTTATTAAAAGTCAGCAGCTATACTTTTTGTAGCTGCTGACTTTTAATAAACCTAAAAAGGCTGGGACGCCTCTTTAATATATGGTCTTAAGGCAAAGGGGAGACATGACTGAAACTTTTAAATACATCAAAGGGGGGGGAATAAGGTTTAGTAGGGCAGTATTTTCAATATTAAGCTAAGATTAAGAACATAGGAACTAAGTGTAAGGAGGAAAGTTCAAAACTAACTTTAGAAAGAATAATTTAATAATAAAAAAAATTCTTTCTGCGTTAAGAAAAATGCTAATTTGTTCCAGTTGTAAACAAACGGAAAAAAAGAAAGTAATGACGCTACAGTGCTTTAAAAAAAAAAAAATAACTTTATGGTGTTCAAAGAAACCGATCTCCATGCCCAACAATCTAAATGCAGTGGAAGACGTGTGAATCAAGCCTTAAAGTATGTGTTTAATTTTTTCAGGGCGAAACTGGCTTCTCTATTCGGAATGGATCAGACTGGTTCTGCGCAGGGAAATGAATCCTTTCAGTACACGGCACCTAAACAGCCTAAGAAGCCTGGGTCAGCAGGTGAGCAGCAATGCCTTTTGGATTTGGGAGGGGACCCCAAGCTGAGATTTAACAAGTTCCTGAAGTGATTGTGAGGAACAGCAGGGAACGGAGGTGACAGGAAGGGAGGCGACCAGACTGGTTTCCCAAAGCGATATCCGGAAAGTTCTAAGCTCTTCCTTTTTTTTTTTTGCCAGGTGTGAAGTCTTCCAAGCCCTCTGGAACACCTCCTGCAGGCCCTGTACCCTCTGTCCTTTTTGCCACAGCAGTGCATGCTTATAAATAGTAAGTTTTATTTAATTTGTCTTGGCAACAATCCATCCTAGAGGATCTGGTCTTTCTGCCTGTCATGAGAGATTTAAACCCCAGGTTTTTTGGTATCAATATCTATCTATTCATACCATGTGAATAATGCTGCGCTGTTGTAAAACTATAATTTAAACCTATGTGACACAAGTAAGAAGCTGTAAATGAAAAAGTAATACTAAAACTGTGCACAAGAGGGCAGTAGAACCAAAATGTCAAATACAAAAAATCTTCAAAGGTGAAAAATGCAAATATCCATCTTGTGCAACAAAAAGAACAGTGTTTAATCAATCGGTGCTCATAAAATAAACATCAACATGTCAGTGCATGTAGTGAAACTATTATAAAGTCTCTAGAATAATCCTGAGATGAGGAGTGAAAGGTGGTGCTCATGGGCGTCCGCAGAACTTTGGTGTGACAGAAAGTATTGCAACGACCGCCATTTTATTCTCTAGGGTGTTAGAATAAAAAATATATATAATGTTTGGGGGTTCTAATTAGAGCAGGCGTCTCAAACTGGCGGCCCTCCAGCTGTTGCAAAACTACAAGTCCAATGAGGCATTGCAAGAATGACAGTTACCAGCATGACTCCCACAGGCAGAGGCATGATGGGACTTGTAGTTTTACAACAGCTGGAGGGCCACCAGTTTGAGACCCTTGAATTAGAGGGAAGGAGATGGCAGTGAAAAAACACATTAGAACTGCTGTTTTTTCCTACTTGTAATGTAATGTAACCTGTAATGCCAACGACCACCACAAGATGGCCACTCCTTCTGCAGGCCTCAGCTTCCTTCTGTGAAGGCCACAAAGCCGCGGCCTCAATTACCGGCGGGCACGGGCCCACTACAACTGCACCGGCCGGTAATTGAGGCTGTGGCCTTCTGCAGCCCTAAGCTTCCCCAGGTGCCAGGTCACAATTTCTTGTCGCAATTGCGACCTGGCGCCCGGATTTTGTCGAGACCTGTGACCTGGTCGGGCTGAGCATTGGCAGATGCTGTTTGCGGCATTTGTGAAAGGTAATGGGCAGCAGCGGGAGAGTGTTGTATTTCCAGCTACTGGTTGCGCTGCCTCCCCTTAGCTCAGGGGCCACAAACGCCATTGCTCCTGACACACTCCATGTTGTGTATGTGACTCCTGGACCTGGGACATGTAGCCTGGTGCCCCCCATTGATATGCACATTTGCCTATAGGTAGCACCAACCCTTCCAGGGGGGGCACTTAATCCCCCTTGCCCCTACCTGCGGACACCCATGTTGGTGCTCCTATATTAACCGTGCAAACTATGAAGTAAGTGACCATTGTTTCTTCATTCCATGCAGTGTCACCTCTATGTGAAGTGGCCTCTCACCTTATTTCTGTAAGGTAACAGGATGAGAAAACAACCAATAATTAAGATAACCTTTGTAGGTCCTTGCATAGATCGCTGGTGGCTTCTATAACCTTTTGGGGGTTCTCCTCCCATTAATCCAAGAATCTGTATTAGGTGGTGGATGGTGGCTCCTTTTTACTGAACTTCCACACTCTCCGAAAAAGGGCATGCCCAATAGTCTAGTATGTTGTATAAACATGTATTATTAAAACCAACACAAGCTAACACTCAAATTTAGCAAGAAGAGACATAGTATAACATCCACGAGTGCCGAGCTTGTCTCCCACATCACTTCCGGTGTGCCTGTCAGCGGATTCGATGCATTTCACCGGGTGACTTCATCAGGGACTGCAGGCTAGCACAGATGGTGTCCTTAAATCAGAGGTGGCCAACCAGTGGCCCGGGGGCCACATGTGGCCCGCGGAACCCTCTGATGTGGCCTGCGACCTCCTGCTCTGTAATGGTGGGTTGGCAAGCCCAGATCGCAGGTTGCCGACCCGCCATACCACAGAATCAGTGTTGTGAATGAAGCTGGTGGTAGAGGAAGAAAGCAGCTGTGGAGCACAGTCCCATAAACCGATGCTTCCTCTACAGCGCCGGTACCCTTTCGTCTGGGTGGATCGGAAGGCCATAGCGTAGCCGTGACCTGTCATCCGCCCTCTCTGCTCATTGTGGCCCTCGACTTGTTACCATGTTGCTTAAGTGGCCCTTGCTCTTCAAAAGGTTGGGCACCCCTGCCTTAAATAGACTGATATGGACGTATGGTGCAATTGTTTTTGTTGGAGTCCACATTGCATAACATAGTGGCGGCCATTTTCTCAGTGTCTGCCTATTACAACTAGTATGTTGGCCATTTTCCCAAAGTATTACCTGAATAAAGCGAACGTTTTCCAAGAAATGGCTCAGAGAATGCCTATAATAAAATAAAGGATTGTAAACAACAATGAACAGGGAAATGTGGCCAAGGTAATCATAGGACACGCTGCTTAATGAAGTTGGGAAAGTGGAATAAATTAAAACAAGGGCTAATAAACCCATCTATAAACCAATCGAGAATATAAAAATAAATTATATAAAATACTGATCAGGGGACACCCGTGATGCACAAATGCATGCAGTTGAACAAAGGAGACATATCATGAGACGGGATAATTGGGGAAGATGGTCAAATTGCACAATGACAAAGTGAGGAATCCTAATCCATCTATGTCATAAAATAAAAGTGTAAATTATAAAGTGTACCTCATATGGGGTTATCTAGTAAGTATATCAGAAAAATAGGTGATTTTATATGCTGTAACACAGAGGGGGAAGAGTATGCTTTGGAATGCAGCTGTGGATTACAGTACATTGGACGTACCAACAGACTCCTAAGAATACGCATTAGGACCAAACTATTCTGAAAGGCTATGATAAAGACGAAGTGTATCCAAACACTTGGCCCAAGTGCACAATAAAGATCCCTCCCATTTGAAATTTTGGGGAATAGAACCGTATAAGAAACACTGGCGTGGTAGTCATAAAGTGAGAACACTTCCAGCTTGAATTGAAATGGATTTTTCTTATGGAGACCCTCACACCGGAAGGAGTCAATATGG
Organism: Rana temporaria; assembly: GCF_905171775.1. Taxonomy (NCBI): domain Eukaryota; kingdom Metazoa; phylum Chordata; class Amphibia; order Anura; family Ranidae; genus Rana; species Rana temporaria. The sequence goes on from NC_053497.1 coordinate 121,024,215, forward strand.
AGTTTGATTTGAACTGTTTTATTAGCAATTTCTGATTTACTTTTCCATGTAGTAATATTTTCTTTTTTTCTGCACTTAGTGTGCCCTGATCTATCTTTATCGAGCCCAATAGTGAAATTTAGTTTTTCATGCGCAATACCAGTACTAGTGGATTTAAAACGGAATCGTTGGAATGTTTGGTCCGTGTACATGCTAAGCAACCTTTCCCTGTAAAAAACGTGAAGGCTTTTTTCAGTGGCTCCGGTACATTTCTTACCACTCTATTCTGAATGGTAGATGCTCTTCTATGAATACATTTTAGGCCTCATAGGAAATGCATTCTGGAGGGGTCTCTCTGCTTGTAGTGTATGCCAATGTCTCTTTACAATTTTCAATACCGTATAATAGGGAGAATTATAATCAAGAATAATAGGAACTAGATCGGGTTGTTCTGATGGTATATTATCACTGACTAGTTTTAGTCCTGTCATTTTCAGACACTACTGTCTATCTTCTATGAGCGTCCTTTTATACAAATTCTCTATTGGTTTATTTATGGGTTTATTAGCCCTTGTTCTAATTCATGCCACTTTCCTTAGCAATGTTTCCTGTTTATAGTTATATGTTTACGATTCTTTATTTTATCTCTGGAAAAAATGTTTTATTTTTTTTTAAAAAAGCCAGCAGCTACCAATACTGTAGCTGATGACTTTTAAAATATGGACACTTGCCTGTCCAGCGCGCCTGCGATGTCGGCAGCACGCACGCACTGCTATCCTTGGTGAGGGATTTGGGCAGTGTTGCGGTTTCACTGCCCGGTTCCCTACTGTGCATGTGCGAGTAGCGCAATGCGCCATCACTGGTCCCCGCTCTCTCCTGGGAACAGCTTGTTTCTCAGAAGACAGCGGGGGGTGTGGGTAAGGGCGTGACTGCCACAGGAGCTTTTTCCCAGAAGTGGGTGCAAATACCTGTCTTAGTCGGGTATCTGCACCCCCCCTCCCCCTGAAAGGTGCCAAAGGTGACACCAGAGGGGGGGGGGGGAGGGTTCCGAAAAGCAGAAGTTCAATTTTTGGGTGGAGCTCCTCTTTAACATACAGGTATTACTTTGGTCACGGATTCACCTATCAGTGTTTGCAGCAGTTGGTTTTTGTTTTCTATATTTATTTTCACCTTCAGTGATCGCGCAGGAGTATTCCTTTTAATATCTATTCATGATGATGTCTTACTTTTTTTTTTGTTTTTTTTTTTAAGGTTAACTAGACTATCTTCCCATGTAAGGCTAACCATAGACTGTCTGACATACACCAATCAGCCAATTATGATCAGCCTTTATGACCACAGACGGGTTAGGTGATTAACATTGATATTACAATAGCATCTGAACGTTAGTGGGATATATTGAGCAGCAAGTGAGCATGTTGTCTCTGAAGTTGATGTGTTGAAAGCAGGAAAAAAATGGGCATTGCAGTTTGTTGTGTATGGGGCATTGTAGCCACAGACTGGTCGGGGTACCCAAGCTGACCTGTGTCCACAGCCAAAAACGCCTACAATGGGCATCTGAGCATTAGAACTGGACCATGGAGCAATGGAAAAAGGTGACCTGATGTAATGAATCGCTTCCTGTTTTGACATTTTGTGAATGGCTGGGTGTCCATTGCGTACCTGGGGAAGGGATGGCACCAGGATCGAAAGCAGGAAAACTGGCGGAGGCGGTGTGATGCTCTGCTGGGGAATCTTGTGCCCTGCCAGTTATGTGAATGTTACTTTCATGTACCACCTACCTAAACATTGCTGACCAAGCACACCCCTTTAGGGAATTCGTATTTCTGAAGGCAGTGGCCTCTTTCAGCAGGATAATGTGCCCTGCCACACTGCAAACATGGTTCAGTAATAGTTTGATGAAAACAAGCGTTTGAGTTGTTGACTTGGCCTGCAAATTCTCTAGATCTTGATCCAATCGAGCATCTGTGGGATGTGCTGAAAAAAGTCCCATTCATGCAACTTACAGGACTTGCAAGATCTGCTACTGACGGTTTGGTGCCAGATACCACAGTATACCATGAGAGGTCTAGTGACATCCATGCCGTGCTGGGTCAGGGCTGTTTTGGTGGCAAAAGGGGGACCTTCTCAAAATTAGGAGGGTGGTCATGAAGTAATGTCTTATCGGTTTAAGCACTTCATTTTGAGCATCCCTTGTGGTTATCATCTCTAAACAGCAGAAGGGAGATCATGCATGCATATGACTGTGGTAGAAGCTCAGGAAGGATCTCTGTGTAGGACAAGACAGGTGAGGAACCAAGATATCTGCCTCCCATTTGGTGGGTCAAGACAAAGTTCCATGTTGCCTTTTAGATTAAAGATTTGCACTTTGGTTATTTTTGGCTGGATCTAATGAGGATTTAACATCTATGGGCCACCCACAGACATCACTGGCCGCAGTTTGACAGGAGAATTGGCAACTGGGCAGACTGGAAACCTGTGGTTACTTGGAGAAGAATGTGCAGGAGCTGTCTGTGGCACATCTTCCCCACTCTTCAGTTGTTCAATGCAATTGTTTGTGTTTTTAACTTTTTTCTTATCTGGACTGCAGTAGACAGAAGGATCCATGGCTGCAATTGGCAATGGCAAAAAGGTGCCTTGTGTGTAATTTACCTTGTTTATAGATTCCTTTAACCACTTCAGCTCCAGAAGATTTACCCCCCTTCAGAACCAGGCCATTTTTTGCGATATGGCACTACGTTAATTTAACTGACAATTGTTTGGTCGTGTGACGTTGTACCCAAATAAAATATATGTCCGTTTTTAAATTTTTTTCCACAAATCTAGCTTTTATTTTTTTTGTGTGCTTTGAACAAAAAAAGACCGACCATTTTGAAAAACAAAAATTATTTTTTACTTTTCTGCTATAATACATACCCAATAAAAGAAATAAAAAAAATTTGAATTTCTTCATAAATTTAGGACAATATGTATTCTGCTACAGATTTTTAGTAAAAAAAATCCCAATAAGCAAATATTGATTGTTTTACGCAAAAGTTTTATAGCATCTACAAACTATGGTAAATGTTTTTTTATTTTTACTAGTAATGGCGGCGATATTGCGCACATTCGGACACTGACAAGTTTGACACTTTTTGGGGACCAGTGACACTAATACAGTGATCAGTGCTAGAAAATATGTGCTGTCCCTGTACTAATTGCACTGGCTGGGAAGAGGTTAACATCTGGGGCGATCAAAGAGTTAACTGTGTGCTTGGCCAGTGTTTTTTTTTTTTTTTCTTCAGTGTGTGAGGTGCTTTTTCTAGGGGGAAAACATGGATCCTAGTCCCTGCTTTGCAGTGATCCTTCTCTCCTGCTAGAACAGCTATCTGCCTTGTCAGAGGCAGACTATCGTTCTGTGTTTTTGCAGGATGATCGGCGGGTGCCTGCGGACATCTGGTCTGCGATACCCACTGATCGGCTCCTGCTGTGTATAATTGCAGTGGGAGCAGGCCGACGGCAGCACGCATATGCGCCCACTACCCAAAAGATCCAGATCGCTTGTGTGTATGATCTGGCATATGGCTGCCCAAACTGTAGCAGTAAAACTGCCTTAGGGTGGTCAGCAAGAGGTTAAATTACTCAACATTAAAACATTACAGGATAGGTTTTTCACTGTTATAAACGGAAGAACCCTATAAACTGCAATCCTCAGTCGATGATTTCTTGAATTAACTAGCAGAAAGGCGTTGGTGTGCATTTTTTTTGTTTGCTAGTATCCCTCATAGATTAGAGACTGACAGCACAATTTTATGTGCTTTGTTTTGTATTTGCAGTGTGAATGGCCAGTATGTCAAACAAGGCAAGTTTGGAGCTGCTGTTTTGGGAAACCACACTGCTAAAGAGGTGAGTAAATTCTAAGATTCTGCCATTATCTCTGTGTAGTAGGTTGTCTTTTAAAATAAACCTCGGGCCAGATTCACAAAGAGATACGACGGTGTATCTACAGATACACCATCGTATCTCTGACGTAAACTGGTGCTATCTATGCGCCTGATTCATAGAATCAGTTACGGATAGATAGGGCTAGATCCGACAGTGTTACAATGTGTTACACTGTCGAATCTTTTTTTCAATTTAAAAATGGCGCCGGGGGCGTTCCCGCTGATTTACGATAAATAATATGTAAATAAGCGAGATACGCAAATTCACGAACGTACGCGGACCCGTCGCAGTGTTCTTACGTAGTTTCCGTAGCGGTTTTCCGTCGTATACTTACCCCTTCTTTTATCAGGCGCAGCCAATGTTAAGTATAGCCGGCGTTCCTGCGTCGAATTTGAATTTTCCTACGTCGTTTGCGTACGCCGATTCACGAACACGCGCGCCGCAAGTCCCGCTCACGTCGCAACCACTGACGTCCTAGTGACGTCAGTGGGAGCAATGCACGCCGGGAAATTCCCCGGACGACGCATGCGCATTTAAATCGGCGCGGGAACGCGCCTGATTTAAATATGACACTCCCCTAGCCGCGGAATTTGAATTCCGCTGGGGGCTTTAGGATCCGCCGTCGCAAGTTTGGAGGTAAGTGGTTTGTGAATTAGCCACTTGCCTCCTAAACTTGCGGGAGCGGATCTTAATTCACGTAGAACGAGCGGATCTATAGATCCGCTGCGCTACGTGAATCTGGCTCCTCATCTCCATTTAAAGCATACATTTCTTCTTTTCGGGCCGAATTTCAGTTTTCATAATAAATAAAAGCGTTTTCCAATGTCATTTCTGGCCAGTCATCCTAATGTGCTTTTCTCTCACTTACCTCATCCACAGGACGGTCCAATTTCACTTTCAGGCCCCATTTACACCTAGAGTGGTGGGAATGCATGTTTTTTTTTTTTTTAGCAAATTTTTCAAATGATACAAATAGGGCAGCCCATTGAATTTTTTTTTATTTTTTTACAATAACCGTTTTATTTTGAAGTTTGGAACAAATATACATGCAAGATATCTCACATTTCCTTTAAGCGATAAGGTTAAACATTGGCATATAACAAAATCTGGATCACTATCCTTCCTACCATGCATTATCTTACAGAGAAGCAACAGCGATTCTGAGCCTTCACTATTAAGATTGAGTAAGTGCATAGAAAGGAACAACCGTGAAGTGTACTAACTTACAGCTATACAAGTAGGAGTCATCAGAGGAATCTTAAGAAAAGGGGGGGAAAAAAGGGGGGGGTAAAAAGAAGAAAGATGAGAGGTCAGCAGCATGGCTCAATTACCGGATCAGGGTGGGTCCTCCCGGCGGTGCCAGCCAATTGATTTTAATGCACACGTGGAGAGATGCCAAGGATGCTGTGAAAACATAGTTGATGGGTGAAGGTGTGCCAATGAGGTCAGCGGGTAAACTCCTTCCTGTGTCTTACTGGTTTCTCCATCTTGCATCTAATGTCAGGATGTGATAAAGCTTTTTAAGAAATACAGCAAGGGCAGAGGTAAAGAAAGCTTGTAATTTTCTGCAACATGGGTACATTAATCGTATATTCATACATAAGGAGCTGGATTTTAGAAGGGGGGGGGGGGAGAATTTAGCCTTAAAGAACATACATACATACATACATACATACATACAATGTGTTAAAGGAGTGTGACATATTTTCAGATAACCCTCTGCACACTTTTGCATACTTCTAGAAAATATTGCATAAACGCAAGAATTCTTTATTTGCATATTTTTACATGAATTACAATACCTTTTCAAACTACTTGCCCCTTATGTAGAGTAGCTACTGGACGGAGCAGGTTCCCTTTGATACAGCTGAGCAGTTCTAACATATTTTGCTGTGTTCGTGACCCAATAATACTTAATGCTGCGATTTCTAGAAGGGTACAAGAGTATTTTATTCATTTTCCAAGCATTAAGTGAGAATATAAGCTTGTATATTTTCTCAGTACATATTTTCTTGAAATTGCTAACATAAGTGCATGGAGCCTCGTCCTGCCTCTAACATCTTATGTTTCTCAGTAAGGCTGTCCACACAGTAATAGATGAAGACTTTGTTCACACGGGTGTGCTAAAGCAGATATCCATATGGGGGCTGTGTTTGCCTGCACAGGTGTTCTGTTAATCTGCATGCAGGCAGTCCCATTTATGTCAATTGGGACACGGCAGCTGCACGGACGAGGCCGCCACTCCCAATTTGCCATTCTTACAGGTACGTGTCTCTGAACGCAGACATTGTGAGTTTGGGGACATGCGTGCACGTACCCACACAAATATATTGGGTTCAGTAGCTGTGTACGTGCAGCCCCTGCATTCCAAATGACATGAATGGGACTACTTGCATGAGAATGCACGGAACACCTGTGCATCTAGTGTGGGCAAACATAACCCTCACATGGGTTGTACATTTTAGTACAATACACTCGTGTGAATAGAAGCTTTACAGGGAGGTAGCAGAATCGGAGTAAAGCTCTGCTTCAGGAAATTAAGATGGTATTTACATTATTGTACTCCAGGTCAGGACTTGGCAGATGATTTGTAGGCACTGCTACAGTATTGAAGACTGAGGGTTCCAAGGAAGAGGGATTATTTTTTTTTTTGGAAATGGTTCAGAAAGGTCAGCCTCCATATTTCTCTAAGTACAGATTTCCTATAACACAAGGGTAGAGAACCTGTGATGAAATATAACGTTCCAGAAAGACGTCCCAACTATGAAGAAACGGCTGTAGATGGAAAGGGTCTGTGTTCTGATTGGTGCGCGAGTGAAGACCGCCCCTTCGCACAGTTGTATGGATCAATACATCTGTGTGAATGAGGCTAAATTGTATTCACACACTTGTCAGACTCCAGTACCATCGGGACAATGCTGCAAATACAAATCATAGGAACTAGTGCTGAACTAACAAGTTGCCACTTCATAATTTGTATCCTTTTTGTGATGTTCATTGAGGCTTCAGCTTTCTCTGACTCTTCTTTGTTTTTTTGTTTTTTTTTTCTATTTAGTACAGAATCCTTCTCTACATCAGCCAACAGCAGCCGGTTGCCTCTGTGAGGGTCCATCCTGAATTTTTGTTTGCAGTATGTATGATTTTTACTAGTTCACCTACAGAAGGATTTTTTTTTTTTTCTTTTACATTCTGCTTGGTCAGTCTTCTTGTTAACACACCTCAGCTACACTGCGTTTTCTTTTCAGCATTGCTGATTCTTTTGTCACCTTTCAACATTCAGCCTGATGGTTGAACTGTCAAATCTTGGGGGTGGTGGGCCTGTGTTTTTTTTTTTGGCATAACATATTGTATATTTAGCCATATTCCTGAAATTCATTCTCTTTTTAACTTGTTGATCATCTAATGAGTAATTTTTAAACAAGAATTGGTGAAAGTAGCCAGAATTTAGGATTATGTGCAGTATATGAGTCACCTGGGTTTGTCACACATCGTAAGGGGCTCCAGGGGGTTTGAGAAAAATGTATTTTATTGAAGCTAACCAATTCTTGGATGTTGTGGTGGCATTATAAATAATATTATATATAATATATCATTATTTTTATTTTATTTTTTAACCCGTTGATCAAGTAAGTGTTATTTTTCCACTTCCTTTAATAGACCAAGCTGTCTAGCAAAATTGGTAGGTAATGGGTTGTGACAAACCATTTAACACTGCATCTGCGGATTAGTTTGAATGAAGCCCCATAACCACTGCAGAACAGATATGCCCATATATACACTGTGATTTTAGTAATAAACTGACCTTTAATAACAGTATTCTATTCCATCCCATAGCAGGAGGTCGCGGGCCACATCAGAGGGCTCCGCGGGCCACATGTTGCCCCCGGGCCACTGGTTGGGCACCCCTGCTTTAGGCTACAATGACAGAAAGTTCAGAGCAGTAGACGGCAATGCCAAGTTGGTTTTCTCAGGTGTTTTTTTTTTTTTTTTTTTTCTATAGTTTATCTGTAACAGGAAGTGTGACTTCTTATATTCCAGGTCCAGCTCAATAACTATGCTGCCTTTTATGATGATCAGAGACAGAGTTGGTCTGTTATGTTCGAATCCGAAGCATCAGCAGTGGATTTCAGCAAACAGGTATGGATTCCTAGCACAAGCTTCCAGAGAAGATCTGACCAATTGTATGTTGTGGTTGGAGAATGACTGTCCGATAACTATATGTACAGGACAGTGGAGGACAATTTTGGTATGTGAACAATATTGTGATTGTGGGTCGCAGGTCAGAGCAGTCAGCTTTGCCTTGCATCCAAATTCTCGAAGATCATGCTTTGACAAGCTAGACAACAGGAAGGGGAGCAGGTGTTTTCTTTTTTCTTTCTCAAAGTACATTTAACCAGAGTAGGCCATTTTTTGCAATCTGGAACTGCGTCTCTTTACCTGACAATTGCGTGGTTGTGCAACGCTGTACCCAAACAAAACGGATGTATTTTCTTCCCCCCCACAAATTAGAGATTTCTTTTGGTGGTATTTGATCACCTCTGTGGTTTTTATTTTTTGCGATAAACAAAATAAGAGAGACAATGTAAAAAAAAAACGATTTTTTTGCTATAATATTCCATTTTTTTTTTATCAGTTTAGGCCAATATGTATTCTACATATTTTAGGTAAAATAATCGCAATAAGCGTATATTAAATATTTTGCGCAAAAGTTATATTATCTTAAAAAAATAGGGGATATATTTGACTATTATAATTATTATTATTATTATTATTATTATTTATAGATAGATGGATATACAGTATCTATCTCTCTATTTCTAACTTTTCTTTTTTATACTACTAATGGCGGTGATATGCAATTTTTAGCAGGACTGCAACATTGCGGCAGGCAGATTGGACACTTTTGACACTTTTTTGGGATCATTGACATTTATACAGTGATCGGTGCTAAAAATAGCCACTGATCACTGTATAAATGTCACTGGCAGCGAAGGGGTTAACACTAGGGGATGATCAAGGAGTTGAGTGTGTCCTAGGGAAGTGTTTCTAACTGTGGGGGGATTGGACTGACTGAGAGTAAAGTGAGATCTGCTGTTCCTGATTACTCGGAACAGCAGATCTCTCTCTACTTCCCTGACAGAACAAAGATCTGTTCATTTACATGGACATATCCCCATTCTGTCTCTGTGAGGAGCAATCGCGACTGCCGGCCACGCGCATTGGCTCCTGAGTCCATGCCTTAAAGCGGCCAACGTAGACCTAAGGCGATTGGCCCAGGAGAGCCAACCTGCCGCTGTATAATGACGGCAGCTAGTCGGCAAGCAGTTCATCTTGAAATTGGACAATAGGTGGGAAATTATTGCCCTAAGAACATACAGGGGGGGGGGGGATTTTATATTCCCTGGCTCCCTGAAGGTTTTGTAATTTTTCCCACTTACAAACAAATGAATGGTTATCATAGGTGTATTTTCAATGATAGGCACAGAATATCAACTAAAAATCCAGAAAAAAAACACATGAAATATTATAAATTTAGTTGCAGTTCAGTGAGTAATCATCATCGTAGGCAAGACCAAAGAGCTGTCAAAGGATGTACGGGGCAAGATTGTAGACCTGCACAACTGTTGGAGCAATTATTTGCAAAGTGAAGAAATGCAAAATGACCATCAATCACCCTAGGTTTGGAGCTCCATGCAAGATTTCACCTCATGGGATAAGGATGATCATGAGAAAAGTAAGGGATCAGCCCAGAACTACATGGGAGGAGCTTGTGAATGATCTCAAGGCAGTTAAGGACCACAGTCACCGAACAAACCATTGGTAACGCAATACACTGCCATAGATTAAAATCCTGCAGCGCCCGCAAGGTCCCCCTCTTTAAGAAGGCACATGTACGGGTCTATCTGAAGTTTACCAACGAACATCTAAATCAGGGGTAGGCAACCTGGGGCCCTCCAGCTGTTGCAGAACTACAAGTCCCACCATGCCCCTGAGAGTAATTGTAACTGCCAGCCTTGCATTGCCTCATGGGAAATGTAGTTCCACAACAGCTGGAGGGCCCCAGGTTGCCTACCCCTGATCTAAATGATTCAGAGAAAGTTTGGGGAGACAGTGCTGTGGTTAGATGAGACCAAAATTGATCTCTTTGGCATTAACTCGACATGTTTGAAGAAAGAAAAATGCTGACTTTGACCCTAAGAACACCATCCCAACAGTCAAGCACGGAGGTGGAAACATTGTACTTTGTGGCTGTTTCTCTGCTAAAGGTACAGGCCGACTTTGCCGCATTGAGGGGCCAATGGATGGGGCCAAGTATTGTAAAAATCTTGGATGAGAACCTTCTTCCCTCAGCCAGAACACTCATGATGGGTCGTGGATGGGTCTTCCAGCCTGACAATGACCCAAAACATACCAAAAAGGAACCGAGGAGTGTCGGAGCTCAGGAATCTGCCGCAATTTACATAGGGATTGTAACAATAGTACAGTCCATTTCTCCATAGAATAAAAAATGGCCAGGCCAGCTTCCAGACCTATTTTTAGTTTAAAAAAAAAATCTCTGATGGCGATAACGCTCCTGCCCCATGAGGTCTGCAAAAAACTGAATTATTGATAGCTTTCTGTTTTTGGGCTGATAGTAAGCAGCATTATCCTGGTCCCTGATTGCTGCCAGCCTCTCTCACCCCCCCCCTTTTTTTTGTTTTTTCCTTTTTCCACTGATCTCTCGCCCTCTCTCCCCACATACATACATACATACATACATACATACAATATATATATATATATATATATATATATATATATATATATATATATATATATATATATATATATGATGATGGATATTTACACCACCCTTTGTTTTCACAAACACATGGAAAATGATTTCCAAAGCACTATGGCTGAGCTAAGGAGGCAGCTGTCTGCCTTAGGACTTGGCCTGCCTGAATGAAACCCTGAACTGAAGCATCTGATAAGAATGTGTTACATTTCTGTGTGTACATTTTAACCTTAAATATGTATTTTACTTAAGTGTAATTTGTGCCAGTCTATAGACATTTTATATATTTACTTATTTAAATGCTCCCCCCCTCTCTCAATAGTAACTTGACAGGCATTTAATCTGTAATGGTAACATAGAGCAGGTGTTGTGAGCAGGGGGTGCATAGACCGAGCCTGGGGCAACATTGGTCATTGAGGGCTTGTTTTAAAGCTAATATACTGCTTGCTAAAAAAAAAAAATGTATAATAATTTTTCTCTAGTCGTCTTCCAGGACAGCCTCTTGAGACCTTGGGCTCCTCCCTCCGGGACAGGAAACACGTACACCCTTTTCTTTAAAGGGCGGTCCTCTAGATCTCCTCCTCAGTTATTGTGTTTCCTGCCAGAAGGGAAGGAGCACGTTTTTTAAGGGACTTTTAAAATGCTGGATTCCCTCTCTGCCTGGTACCCCTCTGCTCCTGCTAGGAAGAGAAAGGTCACCGTTTTTTCACTGCTGTCTAAAGCTCAGAGAGAGTGGGAACCCTTGATGTCGGCATCCCCCCCCGCAGTACCCAGTACCTGTTGCGTTGGTCTCCTTCTGAGGGCACAGCGCGGTACATCAGCTATGGCGGCGGCGAGAGACGCTGGCTGGCCATGCCGCTCTGCACTGCAGATCCTCTTCCGGAGCGGCGCTGAGGGGCGGGACGGATGCGTTCCACAAGGCGGAAGTGCGTCACCGGAACGGCGTCATCAAGGGGCGCTGTCGAAACCTAGTCCCATTCGACTTAAGCGCGGCAGTGGAAGGAAGGCACACGGAGCGGTGTGTTCCATACGCAGCCGGGCTGTTTAAGGACACAGGACCGATGGAGGAAGCGAGGCAGGCTACAGACTCCGGGTCCACCGGCTCCGGCGTCTCCCAGGTAAGGGGGGCTAGGCTGACTCTTCACTTACCTTGGGGGGACATGGTCTGAATTATCTCAGGACCTTTTCTCCCTCCCTGGGCAGGGCCTGTGGTGGAGGGCTCCCCAGCACTTACCTTTTCTGACACACGGGTGGTTGTCAGGGGGCATTGTCTTTTATACTAAAGCATGGTGTTTGTGTTTGATTTTAGGTCAAATCTCAGGACAAAACGCCAGCACAAGCCCCTAAAAGAAAGTGCGCTGTATGTGGGGAAAAATTGGGTTCCAGCTGGAAAAAGCCTCTATGTGTAGAGTGCATCTCCAGTCTGGTCAAAGATGACTCTGTGGCAGAATGCCAAAAAGTCTTATCATCTGTAAAAGATGAGCTAGCATCCACTTTCAAATCTTTCCGGGGAATGATGGATAGGATGCAGATGCCGTCCCCGGTATATAGGACCCCTAGTGCCCCGTCCTTGGCAACTCCGGTCGAAGGGGATGAGCATGAGGAGGAGGAAGCAGGAGGGTCCACTCGGTCCCAGGCTTCCTCTCAGGTAGATTCAGCTTCTGGCTCTGAGCTAGAAGAAGAAGACTCTTCCAGGGGGACTAGATATAGACTGTCTCTAGAAGATGTGGGAGACTTGCTTAAAGCAATATATGAAACCCTAGAGATCCGAGAGGAACAGGTCCAGCTATCTAAGCACGACCAACTTTATCAAGGTAGTGCTGTAAAAACCAGGTGTTTTCCTGTTCATAAGTCGTTGGTGGAAACGATCTTGTTGGAGTGGGAGCAACCAGAAAAAAGACCTTTTTTTGCAGGGAACCTAAAGCGTAGATATCCTTTTGAGGAAGATACTACGCTCCCATGGAACAAAGTTCCAAAGCTAGATGCACCTCTGGCCAGGGTGTCAAAAAGAACTGACCTGGCCTTCGATGACCTTGGAACACTTAAAGATCCAATGGATAAAAGGGGTGACATCATTTTAAAAAGGGCTTGGGACGCTTCCACTATTGCACTTAAGCCAGCGTTGGCGGCTACCTGCGTAGCCAGGAACTTGGAGTGTTGGCTTAATCAACTCCAAGCGCATATCACTGCGGGTACATCCAGGCAGCAGATTTTAAAATCTTTCCCGTTACTCTTGAAGGCGGCTGGCTTCCTAGCCGATGCTTCCTCAGAATCGGTGAAGCTTGCAGCCAGATCTGCAGCGTTGGTCAACGCAGCCAGAAGGTCGGTCTGGTTAAAGACATGGACGGGTGACGCCGCATCAAAATTAAAACTCTGCGGCTTACCTTTTTCTGGCGATCACTTATTTGGTCCGGGTCTCCAGGAGGCACTAGAAAGGACACAAGATAAAAAGAAAGCCTTCCCGGAAAGAAAAAAGAAAGAAAATAAGCGCTTTTTTCGAGGGTTTAGGCAAAGCCAGAAAGACCGGGATTCACATCCTAAAAAACATTGGGTGGGCCAAAAGGGACGTGGAAGAGGAGGAATCTTGTTTAACCCTCCTCAGGTTCCCCCCAAAACCCAGTGACACTCAGGTCCCTGTGGGAGGAAGATTGGGGGAGTTCCTCTCACAATGGACAGAATTAACAGTCAGTCCGTTTGTACACGACCTCATAGAAAACGGCTACAGGCTGGAATTCTCAGTTCCCCCTCCCCCAATATTTTTGGTCACTCAACCTCCCAGAGACCGGGAGAAGGCAGAGGCCCTGGGTCTCCTTTTAGGGGACCTGTTGGATCAGAGGGTTCTGTTGGAAGTTCCCCAGGAGGAGGAAGGTCAGGGGGTGTATTCACATGTCTTCGTGGTGAAAAAGCCCTCAGGAAAGTACAGACTGATTTTAAACCTTCGTCCCCTCAACAAGTGGGTCCGGTACAAACGGTTCAGAATGGAATCGATATTTTCAGTCACCAGTCTGATCTTCCCAAAGTGTTATATGGCCACCGTGGACTTACGGGACGCATATTTACACATTCCGATCCGTCAGGAATGCCAAAAATTCCTGCGTCTAGCGGTAAGACTGGGTTCTGCTACCAAACATCTGCAATTCAGGGCCCTTCCCTTTGGCCTGTCTTCCTCGCCAAGGATTTTTACCAAAGTCCTAGCAGAAGCCCTGGCACCACTGAGACTCCAAGGAGTAACAATGGTGCCTTACCTAGACGATCTGTTGTTCATAGCCCCGTCTGGTCATCAGTTAGAGAGCGACCTGAAGGTAGCCCTGTCTTTCCTGCGTTCCCTGGGTTGGCTGGTCAACGAAGAAAAATCGCAGATGATACCATCACAGGAGGTGATGTACCTGGGATACAGAATATCCTCAGTAGAAAAGAAGATTTTCCTTCCCCAGGAAAAAATTCTCAAACTAGATCAGGCGGTTGCTTTTCTCCAGACGAATCAGGAGATCAGCATAAGGCAAGTTATGCGAGTTCTGGGTCTGATGTCGGCCTGTTTTCCGGCGGTACCCTGGGCCAGATTTCATTCGCGTCCTCTCCAGGCACATATGCTCAAACTTTGGAGTGGCAGGAAGGAGGATTTGGACCTCACAATACCTATCCCAAAGAGCATTCAAAGAAACCTATGGTGGTGGAGAGCCAGAGAAAACCTGGACAAGGGTCTTCTCTGGGATCCGCCAGTGGCTCTGGTAATGACCACCGATGCCAGCAGGGGGGGTTGGGGCGCCCACCTGGGAGAAGTTTGGACCCAGGGTCAGTGGTCGTCCTCGGAGGTTCTTCGGTCATCGAACCAAAAAGAACTGTTAGCCGTTCTAAAAGCCATTCAGGGCTTCAAGTGCTATCTAGTGGGTCAGCATCTACAAATCAGGACAGACAACGCTGCCACAGTAGCTTATATAAACAAGCAAGGAGGCACAAGGAGCCCAGCCCTACAGGCAACAGCTACACAGATCTTGATCTGGGCAGAGAAAAATCTGGTACACCTTTCAGCTGTCCACCTAAAGGGCTCACTGAATACCCTGGCAGATTTCCTCAGCAGACAGGTAGTATGTCAGGACGAGTGGTCTCTAGACCAGGAGACTTTCTACCAGATAGTCTCACTCTGGGGACTACCAGAGGTGGACCTGTTCGCAGCAAAGGAGAACAGGAAGGTTACAACATTTTTTTCCATTCACCCACAAGACAAAGCGAAGGGGATAGATGCCTTTTCACATCCTTGGCATTTCAGCCTGGCATACGCATTCCCTCCAGTGAGGCTGATTCCCAGGGTAATCCAAAAATTTCTCAGGGAACCCGCGGATCTGATTCTGATCACGCCTTTCTGGCCCAAGAGGCCATGGTTCGCCAGCCTGTGGAGGCTGGCCCTGTATCCACCTTGGACACTTCCAGAGAAAGTAGATCTACTGTCTATAGGTCCAGTCCTTCATCCTCAAATAAAGAACCTGAAACTAACTGCCTGGTTTCTGAAGAGCAACTATTGAAAGCACGGGGTTTTTCAGATAAAGTGGTCACGACTCTCTTAGGGTGTCGCAAACCGGTAACTAGAGCAATATACTCTAAGGTGTGGAAAAAATTCAATTCCTGGAAGATACAACAAGGAATGAATCATTCTGGCATCCCAGTAGTGCTAGAATTTTTGCAGGCAGGTGCGGACTTAGGCTTATCAGTCAGCACTCTCAAAGTACAGGCGGCTGCCTTAAGTATTTTTTTGGATGTACCTCTTCAACAGGATCGCTTCGTCAAAAACTTTTTCAAAAGTCTGACAAGATCTAATCCAACTAGGATTAGAGCCTGTCCCTCTTGGGATCTGTCCTTGGTACTAAAGGCTCTTACTAACAAACCATTTGAACCGCTGGAAGAGTCTTCTCTGAAACATGTTACCCTTAAGACAGTCTTTCTAGTGGCCATAGCCTCAGCCAGGAGAGTCAGCGATCTTCAGGCCCTCTCTATTAGGGAACCCTTCCTATCTGTATTTGATGATAGGATAATTCTTAGGACGGATCCTAGCTTCCTACCCAAGGTAGCCTCTACCTTTCATAGGACTCAGGACATTGTCCTACCAACCTTGCTTTCCTCTTCAGAAAATGATGAAGGGGAATTTTTGTCCTTATTGGATGTTAAAAGAAGTCTTTTATTTTACTTAGAAGTCACAAAGGAATTTAGACTATGTGACTCACTTTTTGTTAACTTCTCAGGTGCCCGCAAGGGTCACAGAACATCAAAATCCTCTATTGCCAGATGGCTCAGGATGTTGATTGTAGAAGCATATACGTTAGGGGGTAGGGAACCACCTACAGTTAAAGCACATTCTACTCGGGCAGTGGCGGTTTCCTGGGCAGAAAGAGCAGGAGCGTCCCCGGAAGAGATCTGTAAGGCGGCAGCCTGGACATCTTACTCAACCTTTGCAAGACACTACCGGTTGGACCTGCTGTCAGACAAGGATCAGGCCTTCGGACGAAGGGTCCTCCAGACAGTAGTCCCACCCTAAAAACCAGTAAGTTCTTGCTTGTCCTCTCAAGAGGCTGTCCTGGAAGACGACTAGAGAAAGACCGGAGTTAGGCTTACCGGTAACTCTGTTTCTAGGAGTCTTCCAGGACAGCCGGAGTTTTTCCCACCCGGTGTCTGTTAAGGAACTGTAATTGTGGTGAAGATATAAAATGATCTAACGATGTGTTAGTAGACTATGTCTTTCAGGATCTTCTGGTATTTCTCGGGCAAACTGAGGAGGAGATCTAGAGGACCGCCCTTTAAAGAAAAGGGTGTACGTGTTTCCTGTCCCGGAGGGAGGAGCCCAAGGTCTCAAGAGGCTGTCCTGGAAGACTCCTAGAAACAGAGTTACCGGTAAGCCTAACTCCGGTCTTTTTGTTGGTCCATAGCCTGGTCGCAGAGTCACATTAAAGAGACGCTATCACCACAACAACACTTTCCTGTAAAATGTAGTAATCGTATTAACTATTTTTATATGCATGTCTTGTAATCATGTTTAAATATTCTTGTGGCTAGAGCAGCTAAAAATCTCATGGGAAGTTGACACTTCTGGGAGTGTAAAATTGATGGTTGCTTTTGGCTCCTCTATGCCAGTACATTAGCTGGCCTTGCTAAGCCTCCCAGCACAGCCCGATGAGGGTGCAGGTGGTAGCACCAAGTCCTAAGGCCTGGTTCACACTGGTGCAATGGGAAAGTCACATGACTTTCAATCCAACATTGCCCTGCGATTTCTTCGGTCCGACTTCCATGAGACTTTAACGAACTGGATCCGATTTTGATCCGACTTTGGAATGAGTGTGACTCAACCTTTGACCAATCAAAAAAAATTCCTTTGGTTCTGGTAAGGACGAAACCTCACACCATATGTATATTAAAAAAATAACAGCATAGCCCCCCCCCCCCCCCAACCTATACCAGGACCTTTTTGGGTCTAGTATGGATTTTGAGGGTTAACCCCACTACAAAAACAAAAATGGAGTGGGATCAAATACTTATTATACTCACTCAACTGCAAAAATGTATCTCTGCCCCCACCCCGAAGCATTTTGTCCCCGTGTTGATGGGGACAGGGGCCTCTTCCTCACAACACTAGGACCAGGGGGCACCCAGACCCCCCACCCCTCCATGTGAATGAGTATGGGGGTATTCATACCCCCCAAAAAACGGTGTAGTGTAATAAAACCATGAGATGGTTTTTGACAAGTCCTTTATTGAAAATTACTGCCAGCAATTCCCTAGTGACATCACAAAGAAACTGGTGACGGTCTCATTATTTGGATGAAAATGGTATCCTTTTTAAGCATGTCTTCATTATGTCACCTTCCCTTTTTTTTTATTTATTTTTTATCTTTTTCCTACCAGGTTTGCATTGCCAAGTGTAGCAGCGCTTCCTCTCTGGATGCTGTGGTATCCCAGGATCTGACACCTGGCGAAGGGCAAGCAGCTGATACGGGCGATCTATTGGAAGTTGCCTACACAGGGTGGCTGTTTCAGAACCATGGCATTGGCCAGGTACATTAGATAGTTTGGTCCAACAACAACACTCAGGTACTATCAAGTTGAGAAAGGTTAAGTGAAAGTAATTGGACTTTTACTTTGTATACTCCAGAGTACTTGTGTGTGACTGATTTGAGTAGTACGAGCTGTGAGCTGGTAGTGTGCAAGATTTTGGAAAATTGATCAAAAGGTAACGCAACAAGAAATAAGCTGGAGTTGGAATTTGGCCATAGTGATAATAAAAATCTGTGTGGACTTCCTAAGGCCCATTTTTATACTTGCAATTCTGTCACTGGAAACAGATCGCCAGAGACAATCTCTCGCACAATCACTCACTTTCTCTGATGCCTCTGCTCTGTCACTGTTTGAACTGACAAAGCATCTGTAGCAAAGCAGATGAGCGATTTCCATTAGTAAAATTATAATTTGGTGATCACCAAATGAGACGTCAGGCTAACATATCTCACTGCAGAGTTCCTGAACAGCGCAATGAAAAATAAAAGATTTATTATACCGCATTTGAATATTGGCTAACTTTTTTTTTTTTTTTTTTTTTTTTCTTTTTAGATGTTTGACTCCAACTTACAGAAGGACAAACTATTGCGGCTCAAACTCGGATCTGGAAAAGTCATCAAAGTAACGAACTAAATTTCTGTGCTTGTAATAAATGATCTGTGCCATTCTTGTAATCCTGATTTTTGTTTCTGGGGAAATATTTTTGGGCTATGCTGGCGAGAATGTGCAGCCATTTTGATCTATGCGGTCTCTTTTGTACTGCAGGTTTGAAAATGAATGCCAGCATCTGATTGTTTGCTATTGGAAGGTTTTACATGTGTGGCATTTGTCTTTTATGTTTGGTTAGGGCTGGGAAGAGGGGATGCTGGGAATGAAGAAAGGCGGGAGGAGGTTTCTGGTGATTCCGCCAGCTCTTGCTTATGGCTCTCAGGGACTGTCGGGCCGAATTCCTCCAAATGCCACCCTGGTCTTTGAGGTGGAAGTAAAAAGAGTGAGTACACTTTCAAGCATTCTGTTTTACCCTGTGCCTTTTTATACTTATGTTTCACAGCATGGAATGAGATTGCAATTTGCTGTCATACTGGTGCTTTGATATCTAGGCAATCATTTCTTTGACAGTCATTTTGCAGAAGTGAAGCAAGGTGTGGAAAAGGTTGTGATACTACCATCTGTGCTTGTCATGTGATTCCTCAGTTGCTCCCCAAGTTAATATGGAAAAAAAAAACTCAAAAAAAGAAAATTGTTACAGTGCCTTTAAAGTATTCATACCCCTTGAAATTTTCCACATTTTGTCGTGTTGCAACCAAAACACGACAAAGTCAATACTTTGTAGAATGACCTTTTGCTGCAATTACAGCTTCAAGTCTTTTTGGGGATGTCTCTTCCAGCTTTGCACATCTAGAGAGTGACATTTTTGCCCATTCTTCTTTGCAAACTAGCTCAAGCTCTGTCAGATTGAATGGAGAGCGTCTGTGAACAGCAATTTTCAAGCCTTGCCACAAATTCTCAATTGGGTTCAGGTCTGGACTTTGACTTGGGGCATTCTAACACATGAATATGCTTTGATCTAAACCAGGGATATGCAATTAGCAGACCTCCAACTGTTGCAAAACTCTAAGTCCCATCATACCTCTGCCTCTTGGTGTCATGCTTGTGGCTGTCAGTTTTGCTATGCCTCATTGACTTGTAGTTCTACAAAAGCTGGAGGTCCGCTAATTGCATATACCTAATCTAAACTATTATATTGTAGCTCTGGTTGTATGTTTAGGGTCGTTGTCCTGCTGGAAGGTGAACCTCCGCCCCAGTCTCAATTCTTTTGCAGATTCTAACAGGTTTTCTTCTAAGATTGCCCTGTATTTGGCTCCATCCAATCTTCCCATCAACTCTGACCAGCTTCCCTGTCCCTGCTGAAGATAAGCATCACCACAACATGATGCTGCCACCACCATGTTTAATGGTCAGGATAGAGTGTTCAAGGTGATGTGCAGTGTTAGGTTTTTGGCCAATAGTGTTTTGCTTTTAGGCCAAAAAGTCAAATGTTGGTCTCGTTTGACCAAAGCACCTTTTTCCACAAGTTTGCTGTGTCCCCCATATGGTTTCTCGCAAACTTCAAATGGGACTTCTTATGGCTTTCTTTCAACAATGACTTTTTTCCTGCCACTCTTCCTTTAAAGGTCAGATTTGTGGAGTGCACAACTAATAGTTGTCCTGTGGACAGATTCTCTCACCTGATCTGTGGATCACTGCAGCTCCCCCAGAGTTCCCATGGGCCTCTTGGCTGCTTCTCTAATTAATGCTCTCCTTGCCCCGGCCTGTCGGTTTAGGTCAGGCATGTCCAAAGTCCGGCCCGGGGGCCGATTGCGGCCCCCGTTCGAGTTTAATGTGGCCCCCCCCTGGTAATTTGGATATATACTGTATTTATCGGCGCTGCCTCGGAGGGGACAGGGAGAGGGGGAACGAGTGCTGTCAAATTACATACAGGAGAATCTCCTGTTTACTCAGTGACATCTGTAATAGGAAGTCCCGTCTTCTGGGCTGCATTTGGACGACTCCTCTGTCTATCATAGGAGGCAGAAGAAATTGTATTAAAGAGGCTGCTGTGTAAACAGGAGATTCTCCTGTATGTAATCTGTTGGTGCTCATCCCGCCCCCCTCCCCTCCCTCCGAGGCTGCAGATGGACATCGATCAGGCTGCATTTATGGCAATGGAGAGGCTGCATTCATGGCAATGGCGAGGCTGCAGATGGGCACTGATATAGGCTGCATTGATGGGCAATGACCCTTATTTTGCTTCAGTTTTTTATTTACATTTTTTCCCCTGAAACTTCCCTCTTAAATTGAAGGTGCGTGTTATACGCCGATAAATACGGTATATCCAAATAACACGCCCAAGCTCATCTCTTCACCACACACAGCCACAAAGGCAAGAGAATTCTTGTTGGGCAGAGTATTAGTTGCTCCAACAAACACACTTAGACCAAATTTTAATGGTCCAAAGAATGTCAGGCAAAATGGTCGGCCCTTACGCATGTTCACTTTATCAAACCTGGCCCTCTTTGAAAAAAGTTTGGACACCCCTGGTTTAGGTGGATGGCCATCTTTTTGTGGGTTTGCACTTTGCAGTTGTGCCATACTCTTTCCATTTTTGGATGGTGGAATCAAAAGTGATCTGTGACGGGTCCAAGGCTTGGATTATTTTTTTATAACCTAACCCTGCTTTAAAACTTATCCACAACTTTATCCCTGACCTGTCTGGTGTTTTCCTTGGCCTTCATGGTGCTGGTTGTTCACTAAGGTTCTTTAACAAACCTATGAGGGCTTCACAGAACAGGTGTATTTATACTGAGATTACATTACACACAGGTGGATTCTATTTACTAATTAGGTGACTTCTTCTGAAGGCAATTGGTTCCATTACATTTTAGTTAGTGGTATCAGAGTAAAGGGGGCTGAATACAAATGCATACCACACTGTTCATCTATTTATTTTAAAAAAAATTGAAAACTATTTATGATTTTGCTTCCACTTTACAATTATGTGCCACTTTGTGTTCTATCACATAAAATTCCAGTAAAATTAATTTTACGTGTTTGGTTGTTGCATGACAAAATGTGGAAAAATAAGTTATTTTTCTGATTTTGGTTTCCTGTGTATTTTTGTATCTTTCCCCACCATGTGTTTTTTTTATAACTGCAATGCAACAAAGTCTAGGTTAGAATTTTTAACAAATTCTCATTGCTGTTTGTGCCGCCTCCTTTTTTTTTTTTTTTTTCCCCCCTCTTGCTTCAGATGAAGCAGAAGGATGCAGGAACTGATCGACAGAGCGTTGGCTCCCGTGACTCCCCCGTATCAATTACAGAAAGTATTCCTGTGGAGACCCTTTCTCAGCCACCAACCTCTGTGCCACCCAAACCTGGGTAAGTTCAATTTCCTATGTGCTTGCAGACTGGGGTCTCTTTATCAAATGTCAATTTGCTACATTTCCAGAAAAAGTAACTCCCACTTTCGCAGGAAAAAAGCAAATAATATAGCATATACAATTGCGACTCGAGTCATATATTGTAATTGAATGTTATTTAAAATGATCTTTTCCTTTTCAATCTGCAGCTCTGTAATTTTCTGTAAAATGCAATATGGCTACCTGGAGGTGTTCTGTATACAGAGAATAAATATAAGGTCTGGAGTCACCCCTATAACGCCTCCATCCCTAATATAATACATTAAAACATAGAAATCACCCTGGGACTTTGAGTGAGGTGAGAGAGGTTTAGCCAATATTCTCAACAAGAGTAAAAGATTCTCAATTTATTGCAAAATGTCATGCATAAGTAAGCAACGGCAATAAATGTGAATTGCCAAGCGGATAGATATGCACAATAAAAGAATAACGATGCACATACAGTTATACAGGGATGTAGAAAGGCATAGCACAAGCATCAATGATGCACATGGTATACAGAACAACCCCCCCCCCCAGAAACTTAATTTCCTGCTTGTGTGATTAGCTCACTAATTTTCCCAGGAGTCTGCACTAAGATACAAGTCAGCTATCGGCCACCCCCTGCAACAAAAATTCCCAATAGGAAATCACGTCTAAAGGGATGCAGGCCTAGCATTTTTCCTCATTACAGCCCTGCAGGTGCAGCAGGTGGTTGATAATTATAAAACCACCACCATTAGATTCACTTACCACATGGACACATACGCAAATTTTCAGGAAAAAATATAATGACTTTTAGTGCAAAACCACAACATATAATACCCATTTTTGGCTAATTTATTAAAATATAAAAGATGAGGTTGAATCGAGGACATGGATACCAAACATTCCATGTCTTATATATGCGTGCACCCATAATATCGCCAAAAACTATGTAGCCAAAAATCTCCACTGTAAAAGCCTTTACAGCTCATCAGTTTGGAGTTGGTAGCTTTTGTGCTAGAATTATTGTTCTCACTCTGACATTCGTGGAGATATATCACATGTGTGGTGTGACCACGGTTTACATGGGGTGGGTTTCGTCAATTTTTTTATTTTAATTATAATTTTTATTTGATTTAATAGACCTCAAAGTCTCCCCCGCCCTTTACACCATCTAGTCAAGCACAGATCAGCTTCTTTAAAAGTGCCACCCATCTGTGCTGGTCAGGAAAGCGTGCATCGGAAACCAGAAGTGACATCACTTCCCACTTCACTGTTTGCAAGTAGGATCAAGGCCTGGCTTTGCCTCGGTCTCACTGCATTCTCTCTCCCCCAGCTGGAGGATGTGCTCACGGGCATCGAGGAGTGCAGGACAGCCCAGGAACCATGGGAGGAGAGGGGGATGAACCACTTGGCTGTCTGTGTGAACGTGGTCTGCAGCTATGGAGCAGCCGCATCATTTTCACGTTGTAACCTTTCGCCGGCTGTACAAAACCCACACAGGCTGCTGGCGGCCATCAGCTTGTGATTAAGGGTTCACTCTTTGGACGTACATAGTACGTCCAAAAAGCTCAATTGGTCAATGCCTCTTTGGTTGGCCTGTGCTCTTCACATGTAGAGAAACATGGGGGCTAAAAAGTCAGTCAGTCTTTTATGCATAAGCTAATATTTGCTTATTAATCATAGTAAGTAGTTTACCCATGTCCTTTTCATAGGCAAACTTTCTTTAACCACTATAGCTTTTTCTTTTGGTGGTATTAAATCTCCTCCCCCTTTATTTTGGCGCTATAAACAATAAAAGTGACCATGTTGGTAAAAATCCCAATAAGGGTGTATTGATTTGCGCAAAAGGTTATTGCGTCTACAAACTATGGAATATTTTTATGACTTTTTTTTCTTTTTTTACTAGTAATAGCGGCGATCCAAATTTTTTTGTGGGACTGCGACATTGCGGCAAATCTGACACCTAACTGACATTTGCAACACTTTTTGGGGAACCAGTGACACTAATACAGTGATCAGTGCTAAAAATAGGCACTGTTACTCTACTGACACTGGCAGGGAAGGGGTTAACACCAGGGGCCATCAAAGAGTTTAGTGTTTGGTGCTTCTGGCTCTTTCCCCCCCTGCTAAGTGCCCCCACAGCAAGCCACTTGCCATTGTTGGCACCCGCTTGGGCTCGATCCCAAGCCATGCTGTATGTGCCCATAGGCGCATAATGCGCAGCTTGGCTCTACTCCGCTCTCCTCAGGCTGTGATTGATAGCAGCAGTAGCCAATGGCTGCCACTGCTGCTTCCATGGCCTCTGAGAAGTGAAAGAGCATGTTTTCATCAGACAAACTGATGGTGTGTACATGGCTTAAAAGGTTTACTCTTCATCTAAAAAGAGCGTTCATGATTCAGCTATTGCAAAAAGCTAAAAATTTACCATACAAATATTGTAATTGTTCAATTTTACTTATTCAAGATTTCAATTTTCCCCCTAATTTTTTTTTTTAATTGTATTTTCTTGATTAAGCCTGATTCCTTGACTTGAATATGAAAGGAGGTTATAGGTAACCTGCAATCTGATAGTTCTTGCTCTGCTGCTGATTAGATTGTTAGAATTCCATTCAAAGGTTTTTCCCTATATCGATCCATTTGGTTATGACATTCTTTGACTTTGTTCAAGTCCTGATTCTGTTCTTCTAAGCCCTGATCAAGAGGGAGTTTTGTTGTCCCAAAACACATTTGCTCTTTTTATGTGATGCTTTTACGAACAAAAATCCTCTTTGGACTCTTTAATTTTGTCATTTAGTGCCCATTTTTATTTTTGTATACTTAGAGTGAGGTCATCAAGTCAACAAACCAAGAACTCCATCTCCCAGCTCTTGAGCAAGCATATCTGTGCCTGCTAACATAATCCTAGGGTGGTTTACATACTTATGACTCCAAGGCTACCATTTTGGAGGAAAGGATAAATCTTAAATTAACAAAGTACCTAAAGATTAAAAATTTTAGTTTTTGCTTTATATCAGTGGTGACTGGTTCTTTAATGAACAATGTGTAGTCCTGTGCAGAGCTGCTGTAATATACATTGATTTCAGGCAGTGCAAACATGGACGCCATGGTTTGTACAGCATTCATGGAGTCCTTATGATTCTGTGATAGGAAATTGCAAACCTGAAAGAGTCTTGGACATGTTTGAGGAAAAATGGGTCAATATTCAAGGTTGAATTTTTTGTAGAAATGTTGTACTTTTTACATTTCGCTACTGGGGGGACATAAAGGTCCAATTTTCTGGTGATATTATTATTCATTTATTTTTCTGCAGGGAACCAGCAGTTCGAGCCAAGTCCAACTCCATCAGCGAACAGCTAGCTGTAAGTTCTTATGGTGTGTCAGAACCATTGACGTATCTCAGCATAGTGCCTAAAAAATGTCAGAATGTTTATACTGAAAAATAAAAATATTGTATTTATGGAAATTTGTAAATGTGTGCTTTGGGAGAATTACAACTTCCTACAATATCGAACAAGAAATCGAAAGTTCTTTTATCCGTGCTAGTTTGAAGACCAATAACGCAAATGAATATTTAATATATAACTAAAGATATAGTGCAAAATTTAAAATCGGGTTTAAGTTGTGATAATACAATATGATATACTTCTACACTCAGAGATAAATTATGGTTAAATGTTCAGATATTTACATTATATGACAAGGTATATTCACAGTTCTTAAATCATCCTTGTATATTTAAAACCTGGGTAACGCTTAGTGAATAGCCTTCCCGTGATTTCCACGGACTTTAGTAAATGGCTTTTGTTTACATTTTACACTATGTTATCTCATCTCAACACAAACAGATCTTCTATTATTTCTTAAATGCATAAACAAAAGGTTTTATTATGCAATAGCTTGAAAATTTGATCAAGGCTTATGTTAAATTTAGAATGACTTTATGGTTTAACATATCCTATAACTAATCCAATTCTAAAACTCTGAAGTTAGTATTAGGACATATGACAATATATATATCTCCCTTGTTTAGAAGTGACACCAATTCATACTGCAGTTAGAATTCACATCACTCCCAAACTGTTCTAACAATTTAAGAAAGGAATACTGTGCATACTATGAAAACTATAAATATAAAAATGTATAAGGTGTAAGCTGCGACTCAAAAATGATATACAACATAAATAGCAAAATATAGAAAAAAAGGAATCGCGCTAATATTAAGCAATGTGATGTGCCCAATACACTAAGGCCACTGTGATAAACCCAATACAATGAAAATAAATCAGGTTAACCACAAATGAACATGAACAAATGCAGTGATGAGTGAATAACACAGTTTAGATGGGCCAGGATCAATGAAGAAAAGAGTCCAATCATAAGCATGTGATGGTATTCAGTAATAGCCTCAGTGAGAAATTGATCCACAGACGGTCCAGACACAGTGATGACAGAAGCACCTCCACCACGACAAACACTGACTCTTACCAGAAGACTTGATCTCAAATGAGATCAAAAGCAGCATAAACATATGGACTCCTTAGGTTGTATCACCAAACTCGAGCGGATCACGCCAGTGGGATTTCCTCAAGCAGTGCCACAATGGGAGATGTATACAGAGAGAAGAAGGGACTCGCATA
This sequence comes from Rana temporaria, assembly GCF_905171775.1. Taxonomy (NCBI): domain Eukaryota; kingdom Metazoa; phylum Chordata; class Amphibia; order Anura; family Ranidae; genus Rana; species Rana temporaria. The sequence goes on from NC_053497.1 coordinate 121,050,497, forward strand.
GTATAAAATCTTTGGGTGTTTAATGGAATAAAAAAAAATGTACACTTGCATCGATAAAATCAAGGAGCATTAAGATATCAAGCCGACCGGCTTCCAGAACGTGCAGCCCGTATCTTCCGGGTCTGATCACGTGATGCGGTGACGTCAGAACGTCGCCTCCCAACGTTTCGTCTCGTGACCACGTCCCCATCGAGATGAAACATTGGGAGGCGACGTTCTGATGTCACTGCATCACGTGATCAGACCCGGAAGATACAGGCTGCACGTTCTGGAAGCCGGCCGACTTGATATCTTAATGCTCCTTGATTTTATTGATGATGTAAGTTGTGAAGTTGTAGGAATTGTGAATCGGCCCCATGGCATCATTTATACAAAGACAATACTATGTTAAAATCATTGTCTATTCATGCTCATGAACTTAATTTCAACCCTTAAAGAGAATATGGCTGCCCTTCTGCTCATAATATATATAAATAGGAACAATATGAAAAATATACAATATGCGACTTTATATGTATTCTTTTAACCCCAAATGTTCCGACAGGTGGATGTATGCTGCATAACATTTAAAAAGTTGGTGCAGTGTACTTTAATCCATAGTTGGTTAGAAATAAAAAGTACAGTGGAACCTTGCATTATGAGCATAATCTGTTCAGGAGAATGCTTGCCATTCCAAAGCACTCGCTTATCAATGCACGTTTCCCCATAGAAGTCAATGGAAACTAAGATAATTTGTTCCACATTGACTTCTATTGTATGCAGTACAGCATGTGGCCAGAGGTGGGGGAGAGAGACTCAGAAATATTAGTGGAGCGTTTCCGAGTGCATCCGAGTGGCTCAGTGTCATCGGCGCCCCCGCACCTCTGGCCAAATTCCGTACGTAGCACCGCAGAGGCTTGAATCCTGCTCGTTTTGCGAGACAACACTTGCAAACCGAGTCAGGATTTAAAAAGAATAACTCAAAACACTCGTTAACTGTGTCGCTCGCAGTCCAATGTATGACTGTAGTCTTGGGAAGAATAAACATTTCTTTTGAAGGTTACTCTTCCATTAAAGCAAGATAAGGAACAAGGGGAGACAGGGAGGCTGACAGTAATAAGTCTTCTCCATTTCACCGCAAATTGTTTTGTAACAATCTGTGTCTCTATTTGACCCCTTTTACACTGGGATGCTTTGCAGGCTCTATAACACTAAAAATAGCGCCTGCGAATAGCCCTGAAACAGCCGCTGCTGTCTCTCTAGTGTGAAAGCCCCAAGGGCTTTCATTCTGGATCGGTGCGCTAGCATGCCGGTAAAAAAAGTCCTGCTAGCAGCATCTTTGGAGCGGTGAAGGAGCGGTGTGTATACCGCTCCTGCCCATTGAAATCAAGGGGGCGCCTCTGCAGCAGAAGCGCTTTGCGGTGGTTTTAACCCTTTCTTGGTGGGAAAAAGTGCCCCACTAGCGGCTTAATAGCGCCGCAAAATTTATGGTAAAGCGTCGCTAAAAATAGCAGCGCTTTACCGCTGCCGCACCCACCGCCCCAGTGTGAAAGGGGGCTTAGATGGCTTTCTGGATAAGTATGTGAAAGTGGTCTAGTGTCCAGACTTCTCCATGTCTGTCAATGTATAATGGCCTTGTTTCCTCGATAATAACTGTATTGACTGTTTACATGTGCAAGCTCTGCATCTTCACCCAGGGGTTTTCTTGTCTCAGGGCACGTTTTATGACCTTACTATTTTTATGATTCTGTGAACCTTGTAAAGATTAACTGTGTTATCTGGGTTTTCCTATCCTGTAGAACCCCGACATGGCGAAGGCAAAACTTATCTCCAGGATGGCAAAGATGGGTCAGCCCATGTTACCTTTTATTACTGGCAGCACTACCCCTCAACTGGATTCCAGCGACTCTGAAATTGAGGTAAAACTTTAACAGTTCAAATATATAAAATGTTATCCCCAAATGTCTGAGTGTCCTTTTAGTCCTCCTAAAAGTGAAATTTTATTATTTTTAGTATGTTATGTCTTCTTCATGGATGAACCTAAAACACAGATGCCCTTTAATGTCCCCCCTCCACAACTGCCCAGACTTGGCTGTGCTGCCAATCAATCCAGCTGCCAATACCAAAGGAGGATAAACTCCAAGTCCCAACCTAAACCCTACAAAGGGCTGAGGACTCTCCCCACCTTTGATCCGACTTCAATGTGATATTCAATGGGCTGAAGTAGGATCAATGTCGGACCAAAGTAGTACAGGGAGCATTTTCAAAGTCGGACAGACTTGTGTAGGACCAGTTAAGACGGATCTCATAGGGAAACATTGATTTTCACATGTCATGGAACACAGCTCTGGGAGTGTTATCAACTAGATACCCAGTACACACATAAACACTTTTTAGGTACACATTTAACCCCTTGCTTGCCCTAGATGTTAACCCCTTCTTGCCCAGTGTCAGTACATTGAAAGTGCAAATTATTCACACTGATCACTATAATAATGGCACTGGTGATGTCGTGTCAGTTCCCATTGGCTGCCGCACTATCGTAGTCCCATTTTATAAATCGCCAATCGCTACCATTACTAGTATTAAAAATAAATTAAATATTCTAGTATATATCCCATAGTTTGTAGATGCTATAACTTTCACACAAACGAACGACATGTAGCAGAATACAAATTAATTTTTAACCACTTAAGGACCCCTTCACGCCGATCTATGTCGGCAGAATGGCACGGCTGGGCACATCAACGTACCTGTACGCTGCCCTTTAAGCCTAGCCGCGGCCACGTGCACACGACCCGGTCCGAAGCTCCGCGACCGCAGGACTCGCGGACCCGATCGCCACTGGAGTCCCGCGATCGGTCCCCGGAGCTGAAAAACGAGGAGAGGTGTGTGTGTGTGTGTGTGTGTGTGTGTGTGTGTGTGTGTATAAACACAGCTTCCCCGTTCTTCACTGTGGTGCCGTCATCGATCGTGTGTTTTCTTATATAGGGAATCGCAATCGATGACGTCACACCTACAGCCACACCCCCCTACAGTTAGAAACACAGATGAGGTCATACGTAACCCCATCAGCGCCTTGTGGTTAACTCCCAAACTGCAATTGTCATTTTCACAGTAAACAATGCATTTTAAATGAATTTTTTGCTGTGAAAATGACAATGGTCCCAAAAATGTGTCAAAATTGTCCGAAGTGTCCGCCATAATGTCGCAGTCACGAAAAAAAAACGCTTATCGCCGCCATTAGTAGTAAAAAAAATGTTTTTTATAAAAATGCAATAAAACTATCCCCTATTTTGTAAACGCTATAAATTTTGCGCAAACCAACCGATAAACGTTTATTGTGATTTTTTTTTTTTTTTTTTACCAAAAATGGGTAGAAGAATACGTATCGGCCTAAACTGATAAAAAAAATGTTTTTATATATTTTTGGGGGATATTTATTATAGCAAAAAGTAAAAAATATTGCATTTTTTTTTCAAGATTGTCGCTCTATTTTTGTTTATAGCGCAAAAAATAAACGCAGAGGTGATTAAATACCACCAAAAGAAAGCTCTATTTGTGGGGAAAAAAGGACGTCAATTTTGTTTGGGAGCCACGTCGCACGACCGCGCAATTGTCAGTTAAATCGACGCAGTACCGAATCGCAAAAACTGTCTGGGTCCTTTAGCTGCCTAAAGGTCCGGTTCTTAAGTGGTTAAGTAAACTAATAATCATAAATTTAAACGTGTGTGTGTGTGTGTATATATATATATATATGAAAAGGGAGGGGAAGAAACAGATACAGGGAATCAAACAAAAAATTACATGTTCTGTGTGTGTGTGTGTGTGTGTGTGTGTGTGTGTGTGTATCTTTCTATCTATAGAGAGATATCAAAAATAACAAAAAACCTAGTTGCGTACAAATGGCACCAAATGAAAGCTCTCTTTTTTTTTTTAATAAAAAAAAAAAGTAATGCATCTGGTTTGGGTACAGCGCTGCATGACCATGCAATTGTCAGTTAAAATAGCGCGGTGCCGCATAGTAAAAAATGGCCTAGTAATGAAGGGGGTAAATCTTCTGGAGGACAAGAGAATATTAAAGCGGAGGTTCCACCGATATATTTTTTTAAAGCCAGCAGCTACAAATACAACAGCTGCTGACTTTTAAAAAATGGACACTTACCTGTCCAGCGCGCCCGCGATGTCAGCAGCCGAGGCTGAGCAATCGCTCGGTCCTCGGCTGCTTCCGCCGCCATCCTCGGTGAGGGAATCAGGAAGTGAAGCCTTGCGGCTTCACTGCTCGATTCCCTATTGCGCATGCGCGTGGATCGTGGCGCACTGTCACTGGTCCCCGCTCTCTCCTGTGAACAGTGTTTCTCAGAAGACAGTGGGGAAGTGGTGCAAATACCTGTCTCAGACAGGTATCTGCACCCCCCTGAAAGGTGTCAAATGTGACACCTGAGGGGGGAGGGATCCAAAAAGCGGAGGTTCACTTTTTGTGTGAACCTCTGCTTTAATGCTGGTATTCTTTTTGCAGGATTCACATATTCAGAGGATTTCTCCACATCCTGCTGCCCCTCTGCTTGTCCGGCCCACCCCACAGATCAGCCAGACTCCTGCTACAGCTCACACCCCTGCTCCAGGTAGGTAAATCTTCTCTACATACATATTACATTCCTGTCTTCAACATTACAGAACAAGTTCATTTGAATGTGATGAACAGTATTGTCATCTGTGTTTTATTTTTTATTTTTTTACTTTTATTGACTTTTTACATTGACAGTCCCTCAGCAACAACCATTGTCCGGTCTGCCATCCTCGTCAGCTGCTCTGTTACCTGTAGCACCCATCACCTCTCAGGCCTTCCCTCCTGGCCAGGCACATGGCTTTCAGGTATCGTAGAACAGATAATCCTCTCTACTCACTGTCCTCTTAATTCAATTTAGCTCACATCCAGTTACATTCAAAAAGGCTCTATTTGAAGGACCAAATACACATTAGCATTGCCAAAGTAAATGAGGAGTTTTTATGGGTCAGATGAGCAAGATTAAGGAATAACTGCTAGAACACTGTTGGAGGTAAAACAAATAATCTAAAGGAAGAGACCTCCTCTGTAACTTTAATCTGGTAACCGTTTAAAAAAAAAAAAAAAAAAGTAAGCGTCCCCTATGGAGATTTTTTTAGGTACCGTAGTTTGTCACCATTCCACGAGTGTGCGCAATTTAAAAGCATTACATGTTAGGTATCTATTTACTCGGTGTAACATCATCTTTCACATTATACAAATAAAAACTTTACTGTTTAGGCTTTTTTTTTGATAAATGAAAGTGTCTTTTTCTCTTCCGTTCATGGACAGACACAGCAGCATCTTGACCTTAGGGTATTATCCTCCTTCTAGGAGATTGACTAGGCAGAAAAACAGCATGTCAAGTGTTAAACACATCACACAGTACAGCATCTCCCAGGGGGCGGTTCCCCCATGTGCATCTCCCCTCTCTCTGCATCTGCAGCCTCAGTATTTTTCTGCCTAGCACAGGAGAATGACATGGCTCCTATGGGCCCATGTGGCTTGGGGATTTTTTTGCAATTTTCTTTTTTGTTTTTCTGCATTTTTGGATCCTGAGATATACAATCAACTGCCGACTGGGTGACGGGCTGGATCCTTGATCCTTGTAGTCCCCCCAGTTCGGCCATCGAGCGTGTGCCGGCCTTTTAGCTACGCGCTGGGCCGTCCACGACATGACCCATTGCTCAAGGGGTGGCCGGTGAGCTATACGCTCCAGGGCACACATATGACCGGGCTCTATGTCCGTGTCACAGTGTGCCTGGCCGACAGCCATGCCGTAACCGCCCGGACGTTGGTCATGTCTGGGATGCCTCCAGCCGGTCGTCGCAGGATGAGTAAGTAGCAGTCCCTTGCTTTGGCAGGGTGGTGCGGCTGGGCAATCCTGGGAGGTCGATTGAGGGTCCGCCCTGCTTTCCTCTCTCCCTTCCTCCTCCTCCTTCCCTACGTTCTGGGTCGGCCGTGAGGTGGGGGGTCCGCCTGAGGGGGGCTCCATACTGAGGCTGGGGGCTTTCTGCTCTCCGGGGGGTGCTGTTGTTTGCTGTGTATGCGGGGGGGCCTGCCTGGGGGTCCCAGGTGTTTGCTGCTGTGTGTTTTTTTTTTTTTTGTGTATCACTTGCGGCCGCCATTTTGTGCCGGGCGCTTTTATTGGAGTTCGGCAGCCATTTTCTTGTAGCCCGCATGGTCTGCGGTGTGTCGGTGGCCACTTTGGATGGGTGTTTAAAATAACGGCGCGAACGGCTCCAGGACACTTTTTGAGGGATGGAACGACACAGGGCTGCACTCTAGGAGTAAGACAGCGGCGGTACAGGCCTGGTCAGGTGGTGAGTCCTCTGGGGGGTCCCCTGTTCTATGCTGTGGCCGGGAGGGTGGTCTGTGGATCTTGCCTTGCATTCCAAGGGTGGCAAAAGGGTGGGTCAGCATGGTGTCTGAACCAGATGCTTCTCCCCCAGACATGCCGGAGTTAACCCTTAGTTTCCCTGTACCTGCGGTCTCTGTGTATGCTATGGAGGCAGTCCTAGAGGCGTTTGTTGCCGGGGTAAAAAGCGCCCCTCCCCCGCCTTCTGCTGGGGATGCCTCTGCAGCGGAATCAGGACCGGCCTCTGCTCCCGGCCCTGGTTCCGAGCTGTCAGAGGATGCAGGCCCAGTCCACACGGACAGTGAGGATGACTCTGCATCAGGGTCGGCGCATGATAGGGCGCTGGTGGGAGCTCTTATCACTGTGGTGCGGGATACTCAAAAAATGGAGGATTCGGCGGAGACATCAGAGATGTCGGTCCCTTTTGGGTTTCGTAAACCGGCCCGCACTGCAAAAGTGTTTCCTTGTGTTCTTTATCTGGAAAAGTTTTTGTACAAGGATGGGATCGGCCGCAAAAGGTTTTTTTCTGTTCCAAGATGTTTTGCGGTCCATTATCCTTTTGAGGATTTCCTGAAGAAATGGACCTTTCCTCCGTCAATGCACCCCCCCGTGTCCAGACTGAACAAGGCGACCACGTTGCCTGTGGAAGGGGCTCCTGCTTTCAAGGACCCCGCAGTTAGGAGAGCTGTGGCCCGCTCCATGTTCACGGTGGTAGGGTCGGCGGTGAGACCGGTCTTGGCCGGGGTGTCTCAGACCCTTACTGAACGGGCAAAGTTGTTGCTTTAGGAGTTGGGAGGAGCATCAAGCCCCTCCGGACTGTGTGGCGCCGGCCGACCAGTTGGGGCATGGCCTTAAATTTGTCTGTGAGTTAGCCCTGGATACGCTTCCCTTGCTCTCCAGAGCCTTGGCCTATGCGGTGGTGTTGCGCCGCCTTATCTGGCTGAAGTGTTGGTCTGCGGACCAGTCTTCTAAGAAGGCCTTGGTGGGCTTGCCCTTTAAGGGTGAAAGGCTTTTTGGGGCTTCTCTAGATGACATTATAAGAAATGCCACGGGAGGTAAGAGCATTGTCGCTCCCTGTGTCTGCGTGCGTTTCCTCCGGGTACTCCGGTTTCCTTCCACCCTCAAGACGTGTGCATACACCTACATAGGATACATACACACTTATGTGTATGTATTAAGCTCTGCTCCCACAATCCAGTAAGGGTAAGGAGCCTTGCGGTAGGCAGGGGCCCTTCTTTACCGCCCCCAATGGTTTTTTTCATCCGCCCGGTGCTGCAGGTTAACGTTCCCAGGCCGCTAAGGCGCTCGCTGAAGGGCAGAAGCACCCCTGGTTCCGTAAGCCCAACAAGCCTGCGGAAAAACCTGCTTCCGCATAAAAGTCTGCCCCCGCTCGTCTTTGGGGTGGGGGGCCGACTGCACGGCTCGGTGGATGTCTCTTCTTTCCGACCGGTGGGTTTGCAAAGTAGTTTCCTCAAGGCCCTCAACTGTTTTGTCAGGGTGCAAAAGTTCAGGATGGAGTCGGTTCGCTCTGTGGTAGCGGCGCTCAATCCGGGGGATTTCCTGGCTTACTTGGATATAAAGGACGCGTACTTGCATATCCCCATATGCGCAAAACGCCAGAGATTTCTGCACTTTGCGGTCGGGGAGGACCACTTTCAATTCGTGTCCCTCCCTTTCGGCCTGGCTTCGGTGCCACCTTGGTTTTCACCAAGGTGCTCGCTCCGATTCCGGCCCTGCTGAGGCAGAACGGAACCGCTATTGTAGGATACCTGGACGACCTTCTTCTGAGAGCTTCTTAAAGCTCAGAGTTAGAGGAAGATGTGTCAATCACCTGCCAGAGCCTCCGGGAATTCGGTTGGCTGCTAAATGTTCAGATGTCGGTGTTCCGTCTCAACGTCTGGAATACCTGGGGCTGCTCCTGGATTCCTCGGAGGCGAGAGTTTTTCTTCCCATGGGGAAGCTACTGACACTGCGGGCTGCGGTGCAGCAGTTGACAACCCAAAAATGGTCGTCGCTCCGCTTTTGCATTCGAGTTCTGGGTCTCATGGTGGCCTCCTTTGAGGTGGTTCTGTATGCTCCATTTCACATTCGAGTGTTACAGAGGGAAATTCTGTCGCGTTGGGACAAGCGCCCTTTGTCTCTGAATTGCCAAATCCCGGTGAGTCGCCTGGTCAGGTCCTCCCTAGTACGGTGGCTGACGTCTCCGGTTCTTCGGGCCAGGAAGTCGTTCCTCCCATGTCATTGGACGGTGGTCACGATGGACGCCAGTCTCACCGGCTGGGGGGGAGTGTGGGGGTGTTCAGTCGGCCCAGGGGCGCGGGACTCGATCAATGTCCTGGAACTCCGGGCGATCAGGCTGTGCTTCTCCAAGTGGTCTCTGAGTCTACAGGGCCGCCCGGTCAGGATTCAGTCTGAAAATGCCACGGTTGTGGCTTATATCAATCAGGGGGGCACAAGGAGCTCGGCGGCGGAAGTCGTTCACATCCTCCGGTGGGCCGAGCAGAACGTTCCGGCTCTTTCGGCCGTGTACATTCCGGGTCTACAGAACTGGCAGGCGGACTACCTAAGTTGCCAAACGCTAGACCAAGGAGAATGGTCTCTACACCCGGACGTGTTTCAGAGTCTGTGTCTGAAATCGGGCACTCCGGACGTGGATCTCCTGGCATCACGACTCAGTCGGAAGGTGTCGCGGTATGTGGCCAGGTCAAAAGACCCGTGGGTGGATGCTTCAGGCGTGTTGGTGGCGCCGTGAGGTCACTATCGCCTAATCTACGCCTTTCCTTCTCTGAAGCTTCTTCGTCATCTGCTCCGCAGAGTGGAAGCCGAGGGGATACCGACGATCCTAACTGCTCTAGATTGGCCTTGCCGTCTCTGGTACGCGGATCTGGTGCGTCTGGTGGCAGATGTTCCGTGGCGCCTGCCACTGCAAGAGGACCTTCTGTAGCAGGATCCTATCTTTCATCCGGCTTTACAGTCGTTGGCTTTAACGGCGTGGCTATTGAAAGCCAGGTGCTGAGGGACCGAGGTCTGTCGGATTCGGTGATCTCTACCATGCTGAGGGCGCGGAAGTCTACTTCCTGGAAGATTTACCATCGTACGTGGATGGCTTACACCTCTCTGTGTGAGGAGATGACTTTTATGCTCCAAAGGGGCGGGCGCGTTCGACCAGGGCAATTGGTGCCTCCTGGGCTTTCCGCCATCAGGCGTCTGTTTTACAGGTGTGTAAGGCAGCGACTTGGTCGTCGGTCCACACCTTCTCTAAGTTTTACAAGGTGAATGTGAGTACAAGGTTTTGCAGGCGGCTGTTTAAGGTTGCAGTTCCTCCGTTGAGGAGCTCTGGTTTGTTTGGGGTAAAGTTGGTTTGCTGTGTTGTTTTCCCACCCCTCGATTTTTTTTTTGACACTGCTTGGAAACGTTTGTAAGGTCAAAATGCTGCTGTGTCTGTCCATGAACGGAAGAGAAAATAGGATTTTTGTACTCGCCGTAAAAATCCATTTCTCTGAGTTCATGGATGGACACAGCACCCACCCCTCCTTTGTTTGTACTGCTTGTTGACAAACTGAGGCTGCAGATGCAGAGAGAGGGGGATGTACTCTGGGGAACCGCCCCCTGGGAGGTGCTGTACTGTGTGATGTGTTTAACACTTAACATGTTTTTCTGCCTAGTCAATCTCCGACCTAGAAGGAGGATAATGCCCCAAGGTCAAGATGCTGCTTGTGTCCGTCCATGAACTCGGAGAAATGGATTTTATGGTGAGTACAAAAATCCTATTTTTGGCAAATGCGACCCTAGGGTCTCTGCTAAAAAAAAAAAAAAAAATTATATATATATATATATATATATATATATATATATATATATATATATATATAATTTTTTTTTTTTTTTTTTTTTCTTTGCAAAATCTATATTTATTTGAAAGACAAATACAAGACAAAAAAGGAAAACAAAAATACAATTGTACTGTTGAAAACTTTACAGTGTTGCATGGTAAGCACATTAGCGCCCTTTTTCTTTTTAGACCCACAACAACCAAACTTGACTGTATAGTCCCTCCATAATGTTGCCCACCGCCGCCAGCGAAGGGTGGCCGAACTAGCCTCCGTCAAACCCTCCACCCGTGTGTGTGTATATATATATATATATATATATATATATATATATATATATATATATATATATATATATATATATATATATATATATATATATATATATATAAAAATGTTTCGGGGTTCTAAGTAATTTTCTTGCAAAAAATATGGATTTTAACTTGTGAGCAACAAATGTCATAAGTGGGCTTGGGCGTGAAAGGGTTAAGATCTCGGCTCAGATTCTGAATATGATTGGCAGCAAGAAAATTGTGCCTCTTGTTAAACCCTATTACTATTTTTATCATTACTAACTAATGTGGTGAACATTCTACAACTTAACTGCTCTTACTATAAAGATATCCTTCTTAAATTGAATACTGTTTTCATGCACAACTGGTCTCCTACCTTCTTGACCAATTTTTGTACTATGCCCCTTTACAATGTGTTAGTCGAAACTGGAACCCATACTGTAGGTATAGTATTCTGTATATGGAGGTTTTCCATTTTCCTTTTTTCTATAGGTTAAAATAGATGCACTTTTTGTCTTTTTTCAACTATATAGCCGTGGGGGTGCTTCTTCAGCCCAGTCCTTGTGCCCGTTTACATGAATTCAGTGAAATGTTCTTTTTCAGCCATACTCTGGAATCCAGTATGCATACACGCAGAACCCCACCACCGGAACCCAGCTTCAGCCAGTTGGGCATGTCTACCCTGCCCCTGTGCAGCAGCCAGCTCCATATCAAGGTACAAAGAACTGTTCTTAACATTTAGGCTTTTGGGATAAAGAAATAAATCTTAATAGTACAACTCCAACTGAAACCATTCGGTTTATTTGGGTGGTGTGTTGCAGATTTGGCTTTCTAGCCTGGTTTTTGCTTTTCTGATGGCGCCTGGCAGTATCGCTAATGTAATTTTGCCCATATTACACAAGACGGAGGAGTTGACTCTCAGGAATGCTATGTGTAGAGATTTTTTGGGGAACAGAATATTCTTCTACCTCCTCTTTAGTGGAAAAGAGTTTCCAATTTAGACTTGCCAAGAAAGTCTTGTGTTATCTGACATTGTCCTCAACGAATCTTCTTTATCCAGCCTCAGGTGACGTCACCACCTTCTTGATGACAGAAGCCCGACAGCAGAACACAGAGATCCGCATGGCCATAAGCAAAGTTGTCGACAAGATTGACAACTTGGCCTCTAAAGTATGGAGTATTTCCTGCTTATTGTTTTTATGCTTTTTTTTTTTTTTTCTTCTTCTTCTTCTCTGAGCCCCTGCCATCTTCTTGTGTCCTTGTCCATCTGTGCAGGTGGATGGTCTGCAGAAGGAGAGCTCAACTGGAGCTTCCCATCTCCTCCCTGGAATTTCATCCATCACTATGGAGAGCGCCATGATTATGAACAACATTCAACGCATCATCAAGGTAACCAAGCTAGCATCTTCTGGTACCATCAATCAGGGCTGCTGTTACAAATCTGTTAGAAATCACAGGACCCCGTACAACTTACCTACACAATAGAACAGCAGGGGAGATCACTGTACTGACTTTGTATTGTTAGTACAGGGGCTCTGACCTGAGGTTTCATTCAACCAAGCCCGCTGGGTTGAATGGAAAAACAAACTAGCAGTGTATACTAGGCATTAGGCCGCATTCACATTTGACGTTTCCTAGATGTGTGACAGTGCACAGGTGATAATAAAGGTTCCTCAGGTTGGAATTTTAAATGGACCGCAAGCAGTAATAGATATAAAATGTACAAGTTTATTCAAAGGTATATATGACATACAACATGAAAGACAAAAATCGCTGATAATAAAAACAAACACGTGAATAGGGGACAGATATAAAACTAGCTGAAAAAAGAAGCCTGCGAGCTGTCAACTGACAGAGTGTCCAATGCATTTCAAAAACACATACAGTGTAGCTCTTCTTCAGGGGCTATACGGGCTTGAAAACTTCAAAAGCTGTGACTTAAATCCCAAATGTCAACAGGGATGAAGAATAAATGATCCGTCAGGGCCACACAAGAGGATGCCGGTCAAAGTATTATGGACCAGGATTGTTCCATAAATTATACTCGCTTACTTAATGGATTAAGCCAGTGTTTCTCAACTCCAGTCCTCAAGGCGCCCCAACAGGTCATGTTTTTAGGATTTCCCTCAGATGAAACAGGTCTGGTAATTACTAAAGCAGTGAAACTGATCAAATTACCTGTGCAAAATAATGGAAAACCTGAAAACATGACCTGTTGGTGCGCCTTAAGGACTGGAGTTGAGAAACACTGGATTAAGCCATTACTTCAGCATATCTCAGCTTTTGCATGAACTTGTAGCCTATGGAGGGTGTAGCCAACCAAAGCCATATTTCCTTTAATACTCGATAGACTCAGTTGTTGGAGACAGCATTTTCAGAGTTGACCATGGGAAGGTCTGTCCTATGGTTCAGATCCTTATAGCCTCTTGTATAAAGTGTGGAGGTAAATGGTTTCCTGCAGCTGTCCAGTGCAAGTGCATTTTGGAAATGCAAATGCAATTAGCAGACCTGTGTTTTGTCATGTGGCAAAGTTGCATGCCTTAAAAGGTTTTAGAACCTCTGTGATGTGTTTGTTGCACATGTGGCTGCCTATTCAAGTGTATATGCTCCCCAATGAATGAAAATAAGCAAAATACAAATGCGTGTTCACACACTGCGCAAAGTATAAAGGGGGCTTTAGGGGTGGTATATAGAAATGGTTGGGAAGAGATGTCTGTCGGCTGGAGAGAGAGAGGTTTTTACTGACTCCTAGCTCCAGCACTGCAGCTACCTGCAGTTCCAGGTTCGCTCCATATTCACCCCTCTCCAAAATTCTGAAATTTCTGTCCCTTCACTCCAGCAGCAACCCCCACTTACCCTCTCCAGCAGAAGCACTGCTCCATCCGAACCCTGGAGTTCACAGAGCAGTGAGAGCAGATCTGGAGGGAGCAAGTTTCCTGTTCATTCATCACTGCCGACTAGGGTCCAGGTGGAGACAGATGGGGAGTTTCCATACCCCGCAGATGCATAGGCAGAGACTGTGTAGCTATCTCCTGCTGCTCAAAATCGGGACATTTTGAAAGTATATAGAACTGATCCCTCAGCAGAGCTGCTGGATGGAGAAAGCCATCTGCGCTGCAGGGGATCCACAGGTGTCACAAGGCAGTACAGCTGGCTCTCCTCTCCTGCAGGTGCCAGGCCCCTCTTCTGAAGTGACAGAGCTCGAGCCCGGTACAGGAGGTCTGGCTGTACTACCCTATCGGCGGCCCTACCACCAATACAAGCCCTCATATGAGTTTTCTAGAAAATAATACAATTGCAAATGCAGCAGGGCTGTGTAGTCATTCATTCATCTTCACTTATTAAATCATCTTTCGTAGCTAGATAAGCTTTTAAAAAGCCCAGCCTGCAAAGAATAAGGGTTAATGCTTGCTTACTTGTGATGCCGCTTGCCCTTCTACTAGCCGCTCAAGCTTTGTTTTCAAAGCTAAGATTTTTAAAAAAAAAATCTTCAGCAGCCTGTAAGGTGTGTTGGATGCCTGGTCTCCCATTGTGCACTGTCCTTCTATCCACTGGAATGTTATGGCAATACAGGACACGGTGGGGGTTATTTGCTACAACTGGAGAGTGCATACGTTTTTAGCTCCCAGTTTTATTTTTGTCAAAGCTTCATTGATCAAGCTGGAGTTTGAAGCTGATTGGCTACCATGCACAGCTGCACCAGTTTTAGTAAATTCACCCCAGTGTGACATAGGTACCAGCAGATGGAACCACGTGTGCAATGAGGCACCAGGCATCTGATTCACCTACAAGTATGTCAGATGTCAAAGGTTTTACAGCCAGGCTGAACAGGCTAGTAGTTTTATCAAGACAAAGAGGTTGTTTTACTAGACCTGGAGAGTGAAAAATCTGTTGCAGCTATGCATGGTAGCCAATCTTCTTCTAATTTCAGCTTGTTCAATTAAGCTTTGACAATAAGCCCATGTTCACATTGGGCTGATTTGGCATGTCAAATCGCATACCAAATTAGTGGCTATTGCCGGCAATGGCACTGTCCGAATCAGTGTGGCGCTGCACCGATTCCCAAAAGTAGTTTCTGTACTACTTTTGGTGACTTTGGGGGGCGATTTGAATAGACATCTGTACATGAACCCGCACAGATGTCTGTCAAATCGAAGTCGAACTGCATTGCTGGTTTAAAATGTGTGCGAGTTCAGCTGAACTTGCATGATTTCTAACCCGCAGCAGTGTGGACCTGGGCCTAAACCTGGAAGCTGATTGGCTACCATGCACAACTGCACCAGATTTTGCACTCTCCAATTTTAGTAAATCAACCCAAAAGTCTCACACTTCTCAAGACTAATAGGCATCTTAGTAATGGGGCGCTCTAAACTCAATGGGTTAAATCTCACTAGCCCAAAACTACAGATGGACGCCTGCATCTCACTTGCCAGTTTATCACAGGTCATTGTTGTTTACTTTATTTGTATGTCAACGTCATGTCTCCTGTAATGTGTTGGTTTATGTCAGTGATGGCAAACCTTGGCACCCCAGATGTTTTGGAACTACATTTCCCATAATGCTCACCTACACTGCAGAGTGCTTGAGCATCATGGGAAATGTAGTTCCAAAACATCTGAGGTGCTAAGGTTCGCCATCACTGGTTTTTACCTTCCTGGAAAACAATAACAATTATTGGAAAGAAAACATCCTTTATGCTGTAAATCTTTTATACATTTTCCAAGGTACACATCCATCTTTTCCGCCAGCCATAAAGGCACTGCCCCCCTCCCCCCCTTTCCTTGTTTTGTAACATAAAAAAAAAAGGATTTTAGACAATGTTATTTAATTTACTTTGGTGGGTGTGGTCAATTTATGTCTTTTTCAAGTCTCCAGTCATTGGGCTCAGCATGTAAAACAGATTCAGATATCTCACTGGCAGAGTTCCTTTAGAAGTCAAAAAAGCCAATAGGAGATTGAACTGTAATTTTATATGCATATGAAATCTGATTTCAGAATTTTGGGAGGACAGAGCTTCTAGATCACAGGTGCCAAACACAAGGCCCGTGGGCCGAATCCGGCCCTCCATGCCATTTCATGTGGCCGAATCCAGCCCTCCTCTGCTCCTCCTCCAGATCCTTACTTTCTGTTTTCAAGAAATGCATCCAGCTTCTTCCCAGCAGCAGCATAAGGAAAGGGGGTGTAAGGGAGAATGGGGGACTCAACTTCTGAAGGTGGGGGTGGCTCTTGACATCTAATATATGGGATGAGGATGCGCTGGACATCTGAGTGAGTAAATAACATGTATAGCGCTACAAATGCGAGCTGAATCGCCTCAAGGCTCTTTGTATCAATTTCCTTCTATTTTGCCTTCAGAATAGGTGGGTCTTGAGTTTTTTCCTGAAGGCCTGGTGATTCACCTCCGTTCGGATATTAGTTGGTAACGTGTTCCACAGTCGAGGTCCTTGGACTGCAAATCTTCGTTCTCCTTTTGTCTTGTAGCGGGCCTTGGGAATTTGTATATGTAAAACAAGGAGTGTAGTGGCGCTTGCCAAAGGGAAACTAAAATATAGTAGGATAAAATTAACACACAGCAACGTATAACAACGTATGAATATTGATCAGTAAATTCAATCAATATGTGTTCCACTCCTAATTTCCTTGAAAACCCTTCATGACATCCATAATTCAGGTGTGAGGGGTAGGAATAGTGGATATAATGGATGAAATGAAATTACAATGATAATATGAAAATCATTGATTATAATAGATGTGCAAATATAGTGTAAGCAAAACTTCCAGTGATAACGCCAAAATAAGTGCTCAAGTGTTGACGTGAATATAAAAAATCCCAAAAATGAAATTACTTTGTGTCAAAAATACAAAATATTATAACAAATGAACCAAAGTGCACAAAGATTAAAAGTGCAAAGTGAATAAATAATGTTTAAATATAATCATAAAAAAATATATAGTTTCATAAAAAATATAAAATATATAAAAAAATATAGTTCAAGTTAATGGGGTGTTCAGAGTGAATTCCAATGCTTCATACAAAATGTTCCAAACGTGCAAGAAATGAAAAAAATATTAAAAAAGGTAAAGTGCAAGATTTCAAGATTTCCCAGAGGTGAAATGTTGTTCAAAACAATGCTCCAATACACCACACAATCCTCCAGTGTAGCTGTGCAGATACAAGATAGAAAATGCTAGCCTCTCACCTCAATTGCGATCATGTAAGCCTGTTAGATAGAGGATGAAACCCAGCAGCACACGCTCTGCATCCAAGAAGGCTCAGGTAGCTCCAATCCTCCACCTCCAAGTTCCTCCAGACCACTCTCAATAAAAGCAAAAGGCAGGCTCCATAGTGCAGTAAATCAATTGTAGTTTAATAATCAAAATAATATCACTCACAATTAAAACGGCTGTGAACAGCATGCAGATGATCTACAGCGATGTTACAGATGGTCAGCAGATCTCCGCTCTCGGCCGCGAGCGGAGATGACGTCACCAACGACACTCCTCCTTCACCTGGGAATTTGTAGTAGATTTTGGTTAGTTGATCGAAGAACGCGATTGGGGTTGTGGAATTTTATTTTCTCACATAAATATTGGGGGGAGATTCCTTGTACACATTTGTGTGTCAGGCAGAGGGCCTTACTAATGATTCGATCCTTTACGGCCAGCCAGTGGAGGGACATCAGGGAGGGGGTGATTGATTCCCAGGGTTTTTTTTCCTGTTACCAATCGTGCGGCCGTGTTCTGGATGACTTGTAGACAGATATAACCGGCCCTTTTGAGGGCAATCATAATGCTGATGCGGCCCGCTATGAAAATTTAGTTTGACACCCCTGTTCTAGATAATAGACGTTTGAGGGAAAAATAATGGAATTTTTTTTTTTTGATCTGCGTTTAGGAAAATGAGCGGCTTAAGCAGGAGGTTCTGGACAAAAGCAGTCGCATAGAGGAGCAAAATGTAAAGATTGGGGAACTTCTAACTCGTAACCAAAGGTAAAATGGCATCTTTTCTGTATTCTTTTGTACCAGCTGACTTTGATGTACATGGAACTCCACTAAATTTTAAAGATAAGCGGATATCCTCGGCCAATACATCAGCATGTTTTGCAGGTGTTCCTCTCAAAAAATACTACACTCATTTAAAGGCTTACAATTACAAACAACTATCATACACTTTGGGGTTTATTTACGAAAGGCAAATCCAATTTGCACTACAAGTGCAAAGTGCACTTGAAGTTGTACTGAAAATGCACTTGGAAGTGCAGTCGCTGTAGATCCAAGGGGAACAAGCAAGGAACAAAAAAAACGCATTTTAGCTTGCACATGATTGGATAATAAAATCAGCAGAGCTTTCCCTCATTTCAAATCTACCCCTCAGATTTACAGCTTTCAAGTGCACTTTCAATGCAATTTTAAGTGCACTATGCACTTGTAGTGCAAAGTAGATTTGCCTTTAGTAAACCCCCTTTATATACATCCCTGTATATAGCCTATTTAAATGTCTGTAGGGAAGCCTGGAGATGCCCCGAACACATACACAGGGAATGGGTACGTAATACAGATGGGATGGAATCTGAAAGAGCTCTGTGCTTATGACTCCTTTCTTTTGCAGGTATGTAGAGCAAAGCAACATGTTAATGGAGCAGAGAAATTACTCTTTAAAGACATCAACTGAGAGCACACAAGCCAGACTACTGACTGCTATGCAGGAAAAGGTATGTCAGCACTGTAGGTGTCACTCGTAGAACCCATTTCCAGAAACTAAAGTTGCTAACTGGTATGAAATGTTGGCAGCTAGAGTGCCTGCACAGACCTTTTGGCAGCTTTCATTGCTCCCTCTATGCCCAAATACTGATCTGTTCTGAACAGCCAAAGTTCCGGCACTGCTGGATTGTTTTCTGCTTTCCCATCTTTACATTTTGTTGCAGAAAGACTGCCCAGTAGTGGGGTAATAGTGGGGTGGGGGGGTCAGGATAGCTCCTTCACTATAAGTAAGTGCCAGCGTTTTGCCCAGAGTGGCCTGTCAAGTAGAGAAGGGACAATGAAAGATGCTGTATGTGCAGGCATCTTCTAGGTGATACAGTCCAGGGTAACGGGATGACCCGTGACACGTGGTGACCGTTACAACCAGTACAGAGAGAAATATGAACACTGCCATCACTAGAATTCTTCTGAAAATGCTAGTTGTCTGTCTACAGTACTTGGAAACACTGATGTGGAACAGGCATGCAAATAGAAAAAGACAGAGTTAGGCCAGAACTCCAGTTTTCTTGTGACTCAGAATGTAGCCTTTAAAGCTGAACTTCAGACACATAAGACAACTCATGCAATTATTTGTTCTTTAAAAAAAAAAAAACATTAAGGTGATTGTAAAGGCTCGCTTTAAAAAAAAAACAAACATGTCATACTTGCCTCCTCTGTGCAGTTGGTTTTGCGCAGAGCAGCCTAGATCATCCCTCCTCTTCTCTGGTCCCTCTTTGCTGCTCCTATTCCCTCCCTCCTTTTGAGTGTCCCTCAGCCAGCAGCATGCTACAGGTTGTCACCCAAGCCGAGTCAGAGCTTTGTGTCCGACACTGAGCCCCGACCTGGCCCTGCCCCTCTCTCCTCTGGCTGACTGACTTTGACAGCCACTGGAGCCAATAGCACCACTGCTCTATCTCAGCAAATCAGGAAGAGTGTACTGGATGACTGAGGGGATCGTGGACATTGCTAGAAAGAGAAGGAGTTCAGGTAGGTAATTGGGAGGGGGGGGGGGGAATGTGCTGCACACAAGTTTTTTTTTATCTTGATGCATAGAATGCATTAAGATTAAGATTAAGATTAAGATTAAAAAAAAACTTCTGCCTTTACAACAGCATATAGATACTGAATTCTGTGCATAACTACTATATGCGTATACAGGTAGCGCCCCCTACCCAGGAAGTGAAGGACTGTGCTGCTGATCTGCTGCTCCGATCTGCTGTTCCTTAATAGCCTGCTGGATTGTTTTGCACAGCTGTGCGTTTTTGCTCTCTGTGACTCTCTGTGACCCTGCACTTGCTACGGCAACACCCGGCAACCCCTCCTCCAGTGTGCTGATTGACCGGCTGGCTAGGCCCCGCCCACCCATGGGTTGCTCTTCAGACATGGACGCCCCGCGCCCCCTACCCAGGAAGTGAAGGACTGTGCTGCTGATCTGCTGCTCCGATCTGCTGTTCCTTAATAGCCTGCTGGATTGTTTTGCACAGCTGTGCGTTTTTGCTCTCTGTGACTCTCTGTGACCCTGCACTTGCTACGGCAACACCCGGCAACCCCTCCTCCAGTGTGCTGATTGACCGGCTGGCTAGGCCCCGCCCACCCATGGGTTGCTCTTCAGACATGGACGCCCCGCGCCCCCTACCCAGGAAGTGAAGGACTGTGCTGCTGATCTGCTGCTCCGATCTGCTGTTCCTTAATAGCCTGCTGGATTGTTTTGCACAGCTGTGCGTTTTTGCTCTCTGTGACTCTCTGTGACCCTGCACTTGCTACGGCAACACCCGGCAACCCCTCCTCCAGTGTGCTGATTGACCGGCTGGCTAGGCCCCGCCCACCCATGGGTTGCTCTTCAGACATGGACGCCCCGCGCCCCGCGGCAGGCGCGCACGAGGCAAGCCCATCTGTGCCCGTCCGGGCCCGGACGGCTCGGACCAGGGCCAGGAAGCTTGCTCCACTCACGATAACATCTCCGCCCAGGCTTTGTGTCAGTCCAGGTTTGCTATCTATGGAAACCACACAGATCAGGACTACAGGTAGGGGGGCCATCAAGTCTCAAAACGTATTCTACACTAAAGATCGCCTACTTGAATTAATTAATCCGATAACTACCCTACACCCTGACATCATTGACATATGTCAAGTGTTACATATTGTTAAAAAATCAAGGATGTCTCTCGGTAGGCCCACTGGGTCGAAGCAGGGTCTCTGCACTGGCTTGATCAACGCCAGGTCTGCTAACAAGCATGCAACGGAAATTTACGATGTTATCTTGGAAACAGGGCTGGACCTTCTAGCCATTACGGAAACTTGGTTTGTACCAGGCTGTCTAGACATAATTGATGAACTCCTTCCCGAGGGATATAATATCACATCTAACAGCAGACCCACTAAAAAAGGTGGGGGGGTGGCATTGGTCCATCGGGAGGAGCTTACCTGTACTGTGATCCCCTCACATACTATACCATCTTTTGAACATCTGACGATTAAATGCAATACAAAGGTTACAAATTCCATGTTAGTAATTATCATATACCGTCCACCAGGCTATGATTCCCGCTTTATTAGCGAGTTCATGACCCTTATTACCGACTGTGCTACTAAATACCCTTCATTAATTGTCATGGGTGACTTCAACCTTTGGTTTGAGGACCCTCTCGATCTATCAGCTCAAGAGATTTTAGCAGACATGGACAGCCTAGGCCTCCAACAGATAGTAAGGGAACATACACATGAAAAGGGGCATCTGCTTGATGCAGTATTCTCGGTAGTGGGAGAATCCACCGTTCCCACAATCAAGCAAGTGGTCTGGTCTGATCATTACCTAGTGCAATTTCAAATTCTTACCCTAAACACCACGGATAAACCAAAAGGAGCCCTTATGCAACCCTCCCTCCCTTACAGAAATTTGAAAAAAATCACACCTGATTTATTCCACAATACTTATTCGAACCTCGAATCCTACACAAACCCTCTTGAGAAAGACAGCTATGAGGCTTTACCTGACGACTTTCGAGGAAAGCATCAAGCAGTTAAATGAGAAACTCAATGCTTTTGATGGTAAACTTAAGGCCACGCTGGACATAGTGGCACCCTTCACCCAATCGAACTTTAGGCCAAAAATTTACAAATCCAATCGTTGGTACACCCCCAAATTAGCCACCTTCAAAAATAACTGCTGGAAGCTAGAAAGGAAATGGCAAAAAAACAAAACTAAGGCTAATAAAATCCTCTATAGAATACAGGCCCGTGCTTACTTCCAGTTAGTAAGGAAGCATAAGAGAATAGCCCTAGCATCCCGCATCGAATTAGCGGCCAATAGCCAAGCGGAACTATTTAAAATCAGTAAGGAGCTGTTTAATCCACCACTGGCCTCCCAACAAATTGTCCATTCTCAAGCTCTATGTGACAATCTACTTGAGGCCTTTGTCAAAAAAGTTTGTGACATCCAAGCTGGCCTAGGTCCCCCAGTCCTTGTTCCCTCAGCAAACCTCACTATTAAGATCGACCGGCCCAATCACATCATTCCCTTTTGCTCCTTTCAGCCAGTAACGAAATCTCAGCTCTTCAGCTCCATTAAACATCTAAAACCCTCTTATTATGCCGATGACACGTGCCCAGCATGGTTGCTTAAGGATAACATCAACACAGTCATCGATGAGATTCTGATCATGGTTAACCTCTCTTTGACAACTGGAGAGTTTCCAGATAACTGGAAACATGCCCTGGTCACACCAATTTTGAAAAAAAGCACGCTGGATGCCAAAGTTATGTCCAACTACCGCCCCATTTCAGGACTATGCTTTCTGGCTAAGCTGGTGGAACATGAGGCTCTTATGCAACTTCAAGCACATTGTGAATTACAAAATCTCTTTCACGATGCTCAATCGGGGTTTAGGCCCAAAAGAGGGATCGAGCTATCCATCCTGGCCACTAGAGAAAGGCTGCTGGAGTCGAGAGACGCGGGGGGGTCGGCGGCCTTGGTACTGCTTGACCTCTCCGCGGCTTTCGATACTGTCAGCCACAAGATCCTCCTGGCTCGGCTGCAGGACGAGTTCTATATTACAGGCCTACCCCTTACTTGGATACGCAATTTCCTGACAGGCAGAACATTCCAAGTAATATTGGGCTCATTTAGGTCAGCGAGGGTGCCCCTTCTCTGCGGGGTCCCTCAGGGCTCGGCAATTTCACCGTGGCTGTTTAATTGCTATGTGAGGCCAGTGGTAGATATCATCTCTTCATGGGGATTGGCCACTCAGGTATACGCTGATGACATACAAATTGTGGCCAGTGATGCTCTTAACCCCACGGCAGCCCACCTTCTTTCCTGTTGCCTCTCATCTATCCAGACATGGATGAAGGACAATCGTTTGGCCCTGAACGTATCCAAAACTGAGGTACTTCTTACAGGTCCAACACAAAGTTTAAACCTGCTTGCAGAGTGGCCCGTATCAATGGGCCCGTGCCCCACTCCATCCAGCCAAGTAAGAAACCTGGGTGTCATATTTGACAATAAACTTTCATGGATTCCACAGGTGAGGAACTGTACCAAGAATGCCCTTTACTATCTTCGGATGCTGCGACGGGTAAAACATCTGCTCTCCCAAACACACAGAAATACACTAGTACAGGCCTTAGTCATCTCACGCCTTGACTTTTGCAATGTGGTATACCTTGGACTCCCTATTAAATGGCTCTCCAAGCTGCAGCTGGTGCAGAACCAGGCAGCTAGGTTGATTACGGGGACCTCAAGATGGGACCATATATCACCCGTTCTCAGACTACTTCATTGGCTCCCATGCGCAAGGAGGATCGAATTCAAGGCTTTGTGTGTTATGTTCAGGGCCTTCAAACAACATGGCCCACTGTTCATTAATAACATGGCCATACATTACCACCCCCCCAGGGCACTGAGATCGGCCGATCAGGACTTTGCTGTCATCCCTCTAGTAAGGTTGATTTCGTTCGGTGGCCGATCCTTCAGAGCCAGAGCCGCCTCGCTTTGGAACCTTCTCCCGTTGCCTTTGAGGAAGTCCACTGTTCTTATTACCTTCAGAAAGGCTCTGAAAACCTTCCTCTTTGGGGCAAGTTGATTATGACCACGTCTATTAAACTGACCTGGCCCCTCCTCCCCTCACCCTATGTCCCCCTCACTCCAAACCCCCTTGCTACCGTTTGTTTTTATTGTTGATATTTTATATGGTTTCTCTTTCTTTTATGTACACGAGCCATCAGTTCGTCTACGAAGTCTTTTTTCTTTTTTCTCTTGGATTGCTTTTTGGTCCAGAATAGACCAGCGGACCTCCTTCCAGCGCTTAGACACACCCTTCAGGGTGTATGTGGCGCTGTAAAGAAATATTAAAATCAATCAATCAATCAATAGGAGCAGAAAGGCAGAGAGCAGTGCCATCTAAGTGTAGCAATAGAGAGCGTGGCCATGCTCCACTTACTTTGGACCCTGAAATGGCGTCATCTTCCAGGTGTACCCGAGATACCTTGAAGTCACCAGCGCCAGTGGAGCGATCGCCACCACCCAGGGGAGAGCAGATGAACAATATTATCCAACGCATTTTTTATACTTGATCTTGTGAGTGTTTCCTCTTTTACCTCTCCACTGCTGCACTTAGATGGCACTGCTCGCTCTTTCCTCTCTCCTCCTGGGGGTAGAGAACTTGAATGTAAATCTGTTTTTAAAATCTAGACCAGTATCTAAATAGTTCAAGCAAGGCAGCAGCGTTTTTGTTTTTGGGGGGGGTTTTTAAGCGACTATTGTAACTGCCTGATTTACCTTGGTATTGGCCTATTACAATCCGCTGTACAAGGCTCAAAATGGGAAAGGGAAGGCAGCACTAGGAACCAAACTGGTGCTGTTGTACTTGTATGTTAACAAGGAACATGCTTATAGGATGAGAGAACAGATTGGTTTTGCCTAACTGAGGTACAGAAAAGTGAATGTACATGTAAATGAATAATACCAAAAATCCTTTGGCTGGTAAAACATCTCTTATGCATGACAAATGATGGAATGTGGTTCGAGTGTCCTCAATAGAATATGGCACCTCATCCCGAAATTTGAAACGGGGGAATTGGGATTATAGCGGTGCCTAAACAATAGAAATTACAATGGTACTTAAAAATGTATAATGTTTTATTACACAAATATTAAAACATACAGTACAGTCATCGTGCATAAATCAGTAATGTAATATTTAATACTGGCCAAGAAATTGACAGCCTACTGAGGTTACAGGTCAGTGGTCCCTACATGTTTCGCCAAACATTGGCTTCTTCAGGGGAAATAATCGTAACCAGTATTGTATAAATAGCTGTAGAAAAACAGAGCTACAACATATTAAACATGAACAGCATACATTGGAATTTTCATCAATTACATAGTTCAATGTGTTAAACTGACAGGGCGACATGGCTCATGATGTCTCCCATCCAGGAACACCCCACCCCACCACCTACCTAGGTACGTCCAGGTGACCGAGTCGACAATGAGACCACCTCAAGGACGCAATGCTGCATCGCAACAATTTGGCTGCAGGGGGCAGGCAAGGACCTGGCTTAATCCTGAGATAGAAAACAGTTTTTAGAGAAAGGGGCAAATTATGTCCCAAACATCGGGCTAACATAGCCTCACTACTTACACTTATTAAGTTAAAATCAAGTACAGTACTGGGGCGCTGAAAATGACAACATGTGGCAGGACGGGCAGAGATTGTTGTAATAAAGACAAATTCAAATCAGATTAGCTAAGGAAAAGAAAGGATGTTCTAAGATAAAAAAAAAGTGTCTGATGTCTATATAATTGGATGAAAACCCAACCACTCACCTACGGTATCCTCAATGCACAGTTCTGACTATGGGAGTGCAGGTGTTGTAGCAATTCACCATAGAATAATCTGCTGAATATAAATGGCCAGACAGACTAATGATGGCAGAGTCAGCCTTTAGCCTAATGATTTGGAAAAAGTGAAAGGAAGAAAAAAACTGGGTATTGATGGTGTTTTTCCTTTCTTCCTTTCTTTCCTTTCCCTTAAGATAAAAAAACCTGTGTGTAGCAGCCTCACCAGCACCCCTAATTACTTACCTGAGCCCCAATCGCTCTCCAGCGATGTCCACAAATGTCTAAGCTGTCCGGGACACTTTTGATTTGCAGAGACACAGCAGTGGCGCCATTGGCTCCCGCGGCTGTCGATCAAAGTCAGTCAGCCAATCGGGAGGGGAGGGGGGGTAGTTCAGTGCTCCGTGTCTGAATGGACACATGGAGCTGTGATTTGGCTCAAGGAAGGGAGGGGCCAAAAGCAGCAAAGAGGCACCCCAGAAGAGGGGGCTCTGGGCTGCTCTGTGCAAAACCAACTGCACAGAGGAGCCTGGCAAGTACAACATGTTTTGTTATTTTTTTTTTTAAACAAGACTTTACAATAACTTTAAGCAATTCATTCATTCAATCTCCAGAAAGGCAGGCCCATATTTTTATCGGTCAAATCAGTGCCTGCATCCTATCGCATACAGTCACTGGGGTTTATTTACTAAAGCTGGAGAGTGCAAAATCGGGCTAACTTCTGCATAGAAACCAATCGGCTTCCTTTTTTCTTTTTTTCAAAGCTTAATTGTACAAGGTGAGTTTAGAAGCGGATTGGCTGCCATGCACAGCTGCACCAGATTCTGAGTGCAGCGGGATAAGGGAGATGATTGTTTTTCTTGCAGGCTGAATGTATAGCTAGCCTAAGCCTGGGTTCACACTGGTAGGACAAACGACGTTGGGAGCCCATGTTGCATGATGTGTGAAAATCAATGTTTGCTAATGGTAGTCGTCTTAACTGGTCCGACACAAGTCGGTCTGACTTTGAAAATGCTCCCTGTACTACTTTGGTCCGATTTTGATCCTACTTCAGCCCGTTGAATATCATTAAAGTCGGATCAAATTCGGATAGCCGTCTTGCCTGATCTGGCTTTGGCATGCAACTTGTGCTCTGATGATCTTGAGGGGGAACTCCACGCCAATTAAAAAAAAAAAAAAGGCATTGGTTCCCCCTCTAAGAGCATACCAGGCCCTTCGGTCTGGTATGGATTTTAAGGGGAACACCCCCTAGGCTGAAAAAACAGCGCGGGGGTCCCCCCATGATCCATACCAGACTCTCTTATCCGAGCACACAGACCAGCCGGTCAGGAAAGGGGTGGGGACAAGCGAGCGCCTCCCCCCCCCTGAACCTTACCAGGCCGCATGCCCTCAACATGGGGGGGGGGTGCTTTGGGGCAGGGGAGGCCCTGTGACTCCCCCACCCCAAAGCACCTTGTCCCAATGTTGATGAGGACAAGGGCCTCTTCCCGACAATCCTGGCCATTGGTTGTCGGGGTATGTGGGCGAGGGGGGCTTATCGGAAATTGCAAGCCCCCCTTTAAC
Source organism: Rana temporaria (assembly GCF_905171775.1). Classification (NCBI taxonomy): domain Eukaryota; kingdom Metazoa; phylum Chordata; class Amphibia; order Anura; family Ranidae; genus Rana; species Rana temporaria. The sequence continues at coordinate 121,077,144 of NC_053497.1, forward strand.
CACTTCCATACCCGGCATTTTCACCCCCTTCCTGCCCAGGCCAATTTTCAGCTTTCAGCGCTGTCACACTTTGAATGAGAATTGTGCAGTCATACGGCGACATTGTACCAAAATACATTTTGATCATTTTTTTCCCCTCACAACTAGAGCTTTGTTTTGGTGGAATTTGATCACCTCTGCGGTTTTTATTTTTCGCGCTATAAACGATAAAAGAGGTACAATTTAAAAAAAAAATGTATTCCTTTTTGCTATAATAAATATAACAATTTTTTTTTTTTTTTTTTTTTTTTTTTTTTTAAAACAAGCTGATTTTTTTTCTCAGTTTAGGGCGATTATGTATTCTACATATTTTTTGTTAAAAAAAATTGCAATAAGTGTATATTGATTGCATTGCGAGCAATCGCGGGTGCCCGGCGGACATCGCGGTCGCCGGGCACACGCATCGGGTCCCCAGGGATGCGGCACAAGCTCTCCATAATTCAGGGAATACCAGGACGTTATATGACAGCCGCCCAGAGGGTTCCTGTGGGCATCATATGACAATAAAGCGATAGGAAAGTGGTTAATAAGGGGGCCCCAGATCCCGGCCCCCACCCTATGTGAATGAGTATGGGGGGAAAAAAAGTGTCAATAAAAAAAAACGCGCTACACAGGTTTTAAAAGTAATTTTATTACGCAGCTCCGGGGGTCTCTTCCGACTTCTTCTGCCCTCTCAGCTTTTCTCCGCTCACTCTGTCTTCTGCCAGCCTCCTCCGCTATCTTCTGCTCTTTTGACCGCTCTTTTGCTAGCTCTTGCCCGGTCTTCTCCGTTGTCGTTTTCTCCTCTTCCGATGTTGACACAACGCTCTCCCACTGTAATGCTCTGTGCGCAACGACTTATATAGGCATGGGGCGTGGTCACCCGGTGATGTCATCTAGTGACCCCACCCCTTATGACGTCACCGCCCCATCATGCCCCGAGCAGTTGCGTCATAAGGGAGTGGGGTCACCAGATGACATTAACCAGTGACCTCGCCCCATGCCTATATAAGTCAGAAGATGGCAGAGGAGGCCTGACAGAAGAACCGGAGCAAGCGGAGAAGAGGCCGGAGAATTCGGAAGAGACCCCCGGAGCTGCTTTAATAAATTGCTTTTAAAAACCTGTGTAGTGTGTTTTATTTTTGACACATTTTTTTTCCGGTGAATGGGTAGGGGTACGATGTAGCCCATACTCATTCACATGGGGGGGCTGGGATATTAAAGGGGGCTCCCGGATTCCAATAAGCCCCCCCGCCTGCAGACTCCGACAACTAACGGCAAGGGTTGTCGGGACGAGGCCCTTGTCCTCGTCAACATGGGGACAAGGTGCCCCAAAGCACCCACCCCCATGTTAAGGGCACGCGGCCTGGTATCGTTCAGGAGGGGGTGCCCTCACTCGTCCCCACCCCCTTTCCTGACTGGCCGGGCTGTGTGCTCGGATAAGGGTTTGGTATGGATTTTGGGGGGGCAGTTTTTTCAGTGTAGGGGGGGTTCCTCTTAAAATCCATACCAGACCGAAGGGCCTGGTATGCTTTTAGAGGGGGAACCCAATAAATTTGTCGTGGAGTTCCCCCTCAATATTCATACCAGACACAGTGCCTGGCATTGTCTGGGATCGAAGTCTGATCCCTGTTCATTGAAGTTGGACACATGTCAGACTTCAAGTCACAGGGCAATGTCGGATCCAATGTAGTCGACTGTAATGTCGAACCAGTGTGAACCCAGCCTAAGAGGTTGTAGTGCATGACTATCTTTTGTAATTAATTTTTTATTGTGTTTTGGCTTTGTATTTTTTTATTTTCTTTTAATGATCTCTCAGTGTTTGGTGGCTAGATGCAAACTAACATTCTCTTCTCTTTATAATCTATGTGAATATAATGGCAATAATAATCTGCTTGTATTAGATACTTAATGGTGGTTTCCAAACTCATGAATTTTTTGTCTGGTCCTGGGTACATTCCTCTATTTCTAGAAAAAGCTGCTCTTGTCTTTCTTTAACTTTGATTGGCTGGCTTGTTCTCACCGATGCTGCTTTCTCTTTCCCAGCATGCTTTGCACATAGATGAGGGCACATACCAGGTGAGGATTTTGGGGGCTTCTCTTTTTCTCTGCATTTAGCTTTTCTGCTTATTTTATGTAATATCTCAGCTCTTCTGTCTTTTTCACATCAAGCAAATCAAAACCTTTGTGTCTGATGATCAGAAAGAAGACAACAAAAGGGAATCCGGGGCTTTACAGTACCAAATAGAGGAAATTGACAAGAATAGTGTAGTCGTGTATAAAAAAGTTTTACAATTCTTTATTAATGTTCAACATTAAAAAGCTCTATCAGCTGAAACATAATATGAAAGCATAAAAAGTCTTACATGAAAACCTATATGGGTAATGTACGCTATATATACATTTTTGCAACCATATCATATTCTTTTGACCCATCAAAGTGTATGAGAAAACTCCAACATGTTTCAACTTGTAAGTCTTCCTCAGGGTTTTTTTATTCTTTTGATTATTTTTGTTTCTGCAATGAATTTGTTAGCTAGAGATATATCTAATATCTCTATCTAAGCATATCTCCTATCATAGTCTACAAAACATAAAGCAATCCTTCAGAAAAACACATATTCAATCATTCATGTCACGTACATCCAATATTAAACATATAGAACCTTAGGTGAGGCTGAATGTCTCTAAAGGGGCACTCTTTCAAAAGTCTGCAGTAAGCAAAGTGGCATATACCATGGGTATTCCCCATAGGAGACAAAGATATGGTTTCCCTAGGGAATTAAGGACGGCTACTAACGGTATTATTGGGCAATAATGGGTCAAATATTGTAAAAGTAAAAATTATTTATTAAAGTATCAAAAGATTTTATACCAAATACAAGATATTAAAACAAATTTTATTGCTCACATGTTGAGCTTTTGATACTTTAATAAGTAATTTTGACTTTTACAATATTTGATCCATTATTGCCCAATAATACCATTAGTAGCCGTCCTTAATTCCCTAGGGAAACCGTATCTTGGTCTCCTATGGGGAATACCCATGGTATATGCAGCTGTATTGGCTATGGTATTAACCCTATGGGGAGAGGCAGAGGATCGTCTGTTATTTACCATATGAATAACAGAAGGTGCATGTAAGTGTTCTTGTTCTTTATAAATAGTAAGCAAAGTGGACAGGGGGATATATAGGGAGTTATTTACGAAGGGCAAATCCACTTTGCACTACAAGTGCAAAGTGAATTTGAAATTGCACTGAAAGTGCACTTGGAAGTGTAGTCGCTGTAGATCTAAAATCAGGGGAAGCTCTGCTGATTTTATTATCTAATCATGTGCAAGCTAAAAAGCTGTTTTTTATTTTCCTTGCATGGTCCCCTCGGCTCTAAAGCGACTGCACTTTCAAGTGCACTTTGCACTTGTAGTTTGCACTTCTAGTGCAAAGAGGATTTGCCTTTCGTAAATAACCCCCATTGTGTTTCTAGTGTTAATGGAAAGATTTGTGATCATGGTGGGGCATGGACAGAAATGCATTCCTCACAGAGAACAAAAACGGAGGAAGACTTACAATTTGAAACGCGTTGGAGTTTTCTTCCTCGTACGCTTTGATGGTTCAAAAGAATATCATATGGTTTTAATAGTGTGTGTAATATATAATTTTGTATAACATTACCCATATATGTTTTTATGAAAGAGTTTTTTTTCACAATGTGTACTCTGCTGATAGAGCTTTTTATGTTGAATATTATTAATAAGGAATTGTAAAACTTGTTTTATTATATATATAATGTGTGTGTGTTTCAGGTAGCGGATGCCAATGTGCAGTGCTGGCAGCTTGCTCCCGCTGTGATTATCCACAGTGGAAGCCAATCAGTGGGTACAGTGGTTTCGATGTCTGCCCGCACACGCTGATCATTCGTTGCATAGGCAGAATAGTAGTCTTGCTGTGTAAACAAGGCAGCTTGCCGTCCTGTCAGTAGGGAAGGAATGGATCCTGTGTTCCTACAAAGGGACATGTATCCAAGTGTCATTGGAACAGTGACAGTGCATATTTTTAGCACTGATTACTGTATTGGTGTCACTGGTTCCCAAAGAAGTGTCCAAAGTGTCAGTGTCTGATTTTGTCTGCTGCAATATCGCAGTCCCGCCATTACTAGTAAAAAAAAAATTATAAATAAATAGAAATTCCATAAATGTATGCCATAGTTTTGTAGACTATGCACACACCAATCAATGTACGTTTATTCAATTTTTTTTTTACCAAAAATATGTAGCAGAATACATATTGGCCTAAATTAATGACGAAATCCTTCTTCTTCTTCTTTCTTCTTCTTTCTTCTTCTTTCTTCTTCTTTCTTCTTCTTTCTTCTTCTTCCTTCTTCTTTCTTTTTCTTTTTCTTTTTCTTCTTCTTCTTTCCATTTTTTTATTATTTATTATTGGCACACACAAAAAAAATGCAGAGGTGATCAAGTACCACCAAAATAAATCTCAATTTGTGGGGGGAAAAAGCACATACATTTTATATGGGTAATGAAATAAAGAAAAGGGGTGATGGCGCTGCTTAAAATGCTAGTGCGATCCAATTCAACCTGGGTGAGGTTTCCTGGAGCAATAGAACACACTGCCCTGTGTGCTGTGGGTGTGGTATGTGTTAAACGAATGTTGGGTGACCTCTGATGGGATGCGCATGTATAGATAAGAGCTACCCTATATGCCGTCAGAAATAAACCCTTATATTGGTTGGCCAGGAATGGAAATGATGATGAGATCTTGTGCTACAATTAATTAATAAAAGCTACCCCTGGGGGGGGGGGTGTAAAATATAGTGATCCAATCCCTCTTAGTGCTTGACAAATTAAATATCTGTTACTCATAGGATCCAAAACGTGAGGAAAATTAGTCTGTTCTGAAAGTAAAGTGCAAAATACTAAATATAAATTGATTAAAGTTCCTAAATCAGCGTACACGCCCCTAGCGGCCAGCGTAAATATGCAGTTAAGATACGACGGCGTAGGAGACTTACGCTGGTCGTATCTTATACAAATTCTGGCGTATCTGATTCTTTGAATCGGGCGCCAAGATACGACGCCTCAGACTCAGAGATACGCCGTTGTATCTTCTATGTGAATCCGGACCATAGTTTCCTGCTCTCCATATTTGTTCCAGGTTGGAGACTTTGTATTGAAGCTACAGATTACCCACTAGGCATCGAACACTGCCAGACATTTAAAAAAAAAAACTCTGAGTCCACCAGTTTGCATCCAAGACTAAACATTATTTTTAACAGACTGACCCTTTACGTCTGGTTGCTATAGACAACCACACTGTGTTAGATTTGATATATCGGTGGTTTGAACCCTTTATGTATCACAGGCCAAGGTGGCAGAGGAGTTGTCAGCTGCGACTGGCCAAGTATCCCGTCTGCAGCTGGAGGTCACAGCTTATCAGAAGAGGGAGATGGAGCAGCGGACACAGCTAGTGGCGGCCCAGCAGGAGGCAGAGAAGTGTCAGGCTGAGCTCTCCTCTCTACGGGCACAGCTCATAGGTCAGTGACCTCTCCACATTCAGTGAAAGTAGTAGTGTATGCATTTCATCCCTGGGTATACGTTAACAAATCTTACCTATCAACCTCTCTTTCAGAGGTGAAAGAAACATCAGAGCAGACCAAGAGCCAAGCCAAAAATGAGAAGGAGAGCCGGCGGAACCTGGAGCTGCGACTTGCGGCTCTTGAAGATGAGATCTCTGACTTGAAGGTGGAGAAGAAAAACTTGGAAAAGGTGACCTCAATTATGTCCTAAACACTTTATCTATACATTCATGTGGATATAATATTAGCTGCCTTCATCCCAGGCCAGATTTAAATCCTAACTCTGACCATAACTTTGCTTTTAGCTTTGGTGGGGTGGGGAAAGGTTAGAACTTCTTTCAGTGCTTTTATTGCTGTCCAAATTGGCTTTTACAGAAAAAAGTGAGATTTGGGGTAAAATGTAATTGCCTGTTTGTGGATCTACTGATTGATTTGATATGCAGTTTTCACCGAAGGTTACCTTTGCTTATGTACCATTCTACCATATGCTCAATTTGACTTGCCCATGTATTTTGTGTAGCCTTTTTGAAGGTGCAGGTAATATACACTATATATAGTTCTGCATCTTTATATATTTTTTTTGGTGATGGTATTCATTTTAGGAAATTGTGTATGTTTGTATCTATAATAACCTCCAGTTTTGTGACCCAGGGCCTAGCAGAGCGGAAGAAGAAGTCTCAGCAGGAGCGGCAGCAAGCAGAAGAAGAGCAGGAAGAGTTGCGGAAAAGTTTTCAAGAAGAGACTGAAAACTTAAGGCAGCTGCTGAAAAAAGCTCGAGAGCAGGCAGCTGCAAAGCAGGTCAGTAGGAACAATACTGTTTTTTTTAAGCGCAACTTCAACAAAATAGTTTTTTCCTAGTGACTCTACTACTAATTTTCATGTCATAAATTCAGGAAGTCTCTCAAGTGGTGTCACAGATATTTCTGGCATCAAAGTAAATTGCAGTTTAGGCATTCTGTTTTAATGTACCGTATTTTTTGGCATATAAGACGACTTTTGACATGTAAAAAATGCCTTAAAACTTGGGGGTCGTCTTATATGCCGGTACCCGTCTGTTCAGGCTGCGGGCATCTATTATTCAAAAGCCGCGCCTCCTCCTCCATGCTGTTCCGTGATAGGCCGAACACTCATTTTCCCAGCAGAGCCTCTGTTTCAGTGTGCCGTCTATCACGGATGCCTTCTCATCCTTGGCCTCGGACGTGAGGACATCCGTGATAGGCGGAACACTGAACAGAGGCTCTGCTGGGAAAATTAGTGTTCCGCCTATCACGGAACAGCATGGAGGAGGAGGCGCAGGTTTGAATAATGGATGCCGGCAGCCTGACAAACGGTACAAACAGGGGAAGGTAGGGAGATCGTGACAGTGAGGTTGGCAATGGCACAGTGGGGCATGTGTAATGGCACAGTGGGGCATGTAATGTAATGGGCACAGTGAGATTTGAAAATGCCAGTTTGTCAGCGGTTGTTCCTGTCAGCAGTTGTTCTGGCTACCCCTCAGCTTCCAGACAGACTAATAGGAAGGGGGTCGTCCTATACGCCGAGTATATCCCAAAACCAACATTTTAGCTGGAAAATTAGGGGGTCGTCTTATACGCCCAGTCACCTTATACGCCAGAAAAAAACGGTATCTAGTTTGAGTTTCTTTTTAACATGTTCACATGTGTCACGTTTTAACCTGCCTATTGCTTGTCAAGATGGCTGTTTATTTATTCGAAATAATTGATGACCTAACCTGAAATTAAAGAATAGGATAAAAGAAGTTCTTGGTTTTGATTCGTGTGAAAGGCTTTTTGTCCCCTGAAAACCCATTTCATGCATCAGATTTCGATGTTTTCTTTTTTTTTAAGCTATTATCTTCCCGTGATCGTGATGAGCAAAGACTCTTGGAGCTTGAAGAACAGGCCACACAACTACAGCCACTGAAAGAGAAGGTGATCCATATACTAGGATGAATGATTTTTATTTTATTTTTACTTGGATCAAACCTGTGCAAGAGCTATGAATTATATACACTTTAATGACAGTCCTAGTACCCAGCTATTGGGAGCATGCCACCCACTCTTCTTTACAGTGACAGATTATCTGGTTAGATTTCCAGTGCTGTTACATGAGGACAAGGACAGAGTTCTCAACACTGTACAAGCTCCTAATTGCAACTCAGAACTTACTTGATTCTTCCTCTATTTGCTACCAGTAGATGAATGGATGAAATAAGGAAATGTAGAGCTGCCATTGAACCTGCTGCTTCAGCAAATGCTATGTTATGGGATTACTGGAAAATAGTTTAGCTATTTGCAGTAAATTGAGCCTAAAACATTATCCGTTCTGTTTAACTGTTACACATTTTAGATGTTGTGCTCACTGCAAAGTTAAAAAGAATTGGCCAACTTCTGTAAAAAAAGTAAACTAGCATTTCAGGTGTGTGTGTGTGTGTGTGTGTGTGAGAGTGTGAATTTACAGTCATGTGAAAAATTGGGTACACAATGGAAATTGTGGACTTTTTTTCAAAATACGTGAACAGGCAAATATTTGATCTTTATTCAAACGGTGCCTACAGATAAAGGTTACATAGTTGTACAGATAAAGGTGATGTACAAAGGAGAAAATGCATTTTCAATTATTTACCCAACAAATATATCAATTGGTGTAATGGTGTACTATGGAATTACACTGTTGGCATGAAGAACTGGTATTGCCCCCTGTAAACAAATTACATTTTGTATAACCTCCCACTATTCTCTAATATCGGCTGCTGTGAAATTCTTGACCACTACTCCATGCAAATTGACTTCAGCTGCAAGATGTTTGTGGTTTTCCTTGCATGAACACCTGTTTCAAAATTCCGCTACAAAATTTCAGTATGTGCTGTCACTGACTCCAGCACATGCCGATCACAAATGATTTATGGCCAGGACCTGCCAATCAGCAAAGCGAGTGACAGGAGAGATCTCTGTGTAGGTAAACAACTCTACTGACAGCGGCGATGTGCCGGTTTTTGTTTCCCTGCAACCTGGAAATAAAAAACGCCATATTCCTTAGCATCACATAGTAAACCCTTTACACTTGTTAGGCACACAGTTAACGCTTTCATTGCTCTAGATGTTAACCCTTCCTAGCCAGTGTCATTAGTACAGTGTATATTCTTAGCACCGATCACTGTATTGGTGTCACTGCAGTTAAATCCCACAAAGTGTCAGATTGCCCGCCGTACTATCACAGTTCCGCTATAAGTCACTGATCACTGCCAATACTAGTATAAAAGAAAAATAATTCAAATATCTATCCATAGTTTTGTATACACTATAACTTTCATGGAAACCAAATATACACTTATTGGGATTTTCTTTTACCAGAAATATGTAGCACAATATATTTTCACCCAAATTTTTTGAACAAATTTGATTTTTTGAAATGTATTGGATATGTTTTATAGCAGAAAGTAAAATATATATATATATATATATATATATATATATATATATATATATATATATATATATATATATATATATATATATATATATATATATATATATATATATATATATATATTATAAATAAAAAAATAAATATATATATATATATATATATATATATATATATATATATATATATATATATATATATATAATAAATAAAATAAAAAATACCATATTTATCGGCGTATACCACGCACTTTTTTCCCCCTTAAAATAAGGGGAAAAATCATGGGTGTGCGATATACGCCGATACCCGCTTCCCGCGCTGTGTTTAAACCTTGCCTCCGACATATACCGAGCGCAGTACACTCGGCCAGGCTCGGCTCCCCTCGCGGTCACGCCCTGTGCCACCTCCTATGCGAGAGGAGCCGAGCATGCCCGAGTGTACTGCGCTCAGTATATGTCGGCGGCGGCATTCAAACACAGCGTGGGAAGCGGGGATCGGCTCAGAAACAGCGCGGGAGAAGCAGGGAGGACACCACCGAGGCCGCAGACGGACGGCAAGGCCGCCGATGGACGCCGGGCAAGACACCGACGAGGGGCATTCAAACTGTAAGTTTTTTATTTTTTCCTAAAATTTCCCTTCTAGGTTGGGGGTGCACGCTATACGACGGTGCATGCTTCACCCCGATAAATACGGTATATACATTTTTATTTTTATTTTTTTTTATTTTATAGTGCTTTTATATAATAAAAAAAAACAGCGGTGATCACATACCACCAAAAGAAAGCTATCTGTAGGAAAACAACTGATATAAAGTTAGTTTTGAGTACAGAATTGCATGACCTGGTAATTTAGTTAAAGTAGCGCAGTACTGAATAGCAAAAAATGGCCTAGTCATGAAGGGGGTAAAATCTTATGGAGGTCAAGTGACACGTTTTTTTGTTACAGCTAGCTGATCCCTGCTAGCTGTTAGATCGGGGAGCTTGGGGGGGGGGGGGGGGGCAGACCAGTCTGTTTGCAACATGTTACTGGTTATACCCTGAATATGGGTGTACTAGTAACATGTTACGAAAGGTGAACTTCTACTTTATCACACTTTGATGCAGAATGTATAGTAACTTTGACTGTAAGCTGTCAAGGCTCTGAAGTAGAAAAGCAACCCCAAACTTTTAACATTTCCATCGCCATGCTTCAGAGTTGTTAAGAGACTTTTTTTCTTCTGAAATACTGTCTGTTTTGTGGCAAACATGTCTACTGTTACCAAACAACATTCATCTTTGATTCATCTTCAGCACATTGTTTTGGAAAGCCTGTTCTTTGCTTCATATGATCAATAGCAAATTTTATTCTTGCTCTGATGTTTTTTGGACAGCAAAGGCTTTTTCCATATGGGTGTACTTACTTTTTTTTACATAATTGTATGTATGTATGTATAAATGTTTATTAAGCTGTTGTCAGGGCAGAAACAAAAATTCAAGCAAGTACTTCAGCTTAATTATTAGGCTATTTTTAAAGAAACCTCTGGCTCCTTTGACTTCTAATTTAATAAGAGTGCTAAGCCTGCTAAGTGTTCTAGTGATAGCGCTATCTGTTCAGGGGACCAGTCAGCTCTTCTACCTTGGTGACATCTCTCCTCAACACGTCTTGCCTAATTCTGCAGGGAATTCTATGTGATGTAGCCCCACAGATTCCTTCATGTGCTGTTGGAAGAAGTAAAACGTAAAGCTGGGTAATGTTGCCTGAACCTCACAGATGACTAAATAAAAAGGGGGCAGGGGATGTAGAGGGTTAAGGATAAATCGTCTGACAGTAGCCAGCTTGTCTTTTCTTCATATTGGCCTTCCTTTGTCCCCTTCAGTGTGCACTTCTCCAGAGCCAGATCACATCTCTCAATGAGAAGCTTAGAGAATCTCGTGCAAAAGAAAATGACATTGATCTGGCAAAAGAACATGCAGAAGAGGTGAGAAAAATCTTTATGTGCACTTTTTTTTTTTTTTAAGTGTGGGCTGTGAGCCACAGAAAATTAAGAGTGAATCGACAGTCCTGGTAAGCAATTCCAAGTGATACCTTCATGTGTGACAAGTGATACCTCTATAGGACACCACTTCCCAGTGGATCCTTTATATTTTATGTATTTAATAAAAAAATAATTATAACTGTCGTTTTGATATATTATTAGATGGTGTCTCGGCTCCAGGAGAAAGTAGTTCAGCTCCAGCCTCTGAGACAGCAGGTGAGTCTTTCTCTTACTCCTCAAATTCAGTAATTTGACAGAACATTACCTACACCTGTACAGTTACCTCACATGTGCAACAGTCTATGTGAAATAAGGGAAAATGATTTGTAATGTCTGAAGCAGGGAAGAGTTATAATTTGTCATGTTTGTGTTTGTTTGTGACCCCCCATTGGGGAGATTTTGCCTTACTTCCTGTGACACCCGTACAAATAATGGGGGAAATGGTTGTCCCAAGACAGGAAGATTGGGGCAGAAAAATACCATTCCCCCACCCTACTTTGTGTCTCTGACTCCCATTAGAGATTTCCCATTACATTCGCTTGTGATAAGAAGTGAGAGAAATCTCCCAAACAGGGACACAGATTGCAAAAAAAAAAAATAGCTGGAGTATAAGGGTTTTTTCACACGGGTTTGTCCGTGTACGCAGGAATCGATCCGCTGAGCAGGCGGATGACAGGTCTGTCTCCGCTCACCCTGCGGAGATGGAACTGTCAAAACCCTGCTGTCCTCTATGGAGATCGGATGAAAACAGACCACCTGTTCTTTTTTTCATTGGATTCGATTCTCCAGATGGGTGGAAAATAGGTTTTCGATTCGTCTGGATTTCATGGACAGGATCGGAGCGGATATCAGCGGACATGTCACCACTGACATCCGCTGCTTCATAGAGATGCATAGAGAGTCCGCCTGAAAAACTGACATTTGGACCTAAACGAAGAGCCTGTGTAAAAGGGGCTTATAACCTAAATGGAAGAAATTGTGTTGGACCTCCATGACTGCATACACAAGGATTTCTTTACAGCTCTTGATACATTGTACTGCTTGATTTGATAAGTGTGATCAGCTTGAATGCCTAAAAGATAAGTTCACCTTTTTAAAAAAAAAAAAAATACATGCACATCTTTTTGCAGGTAAAAAAAATTCTGCATTTATTTATTTAAAAACTCTTTTTTTTTTTTTTTTTTAACTAAGAGCCTGGAAAGCATTGCACATGTGATCAGCAGATCGTGGATGCTATGCAGAAATCCTGCAGACTTTTCAGTGTATCTGTCTACTCGTACGGGTCGGTGGGCAGATACACACAGACAGGAAGAAACAAAGGACTACCAGAGCACTCAACGGTCCATGGTAGTTAATTGAGAACTACAAGCTGAAAGCAGCAAAGGCTGTCGGTACTTGTAGTTCCCCCATTCACAGAAATCTGTAAATAATTGACACGGCCGGGCAGGGGGAGAACATCACCCGCTTGCTGTCACTAGATGCAGCGGATCTGGGAGATGCTGCAGGACTGAGAACATGTTACATATTCCACCCTAAAAATGTGTGGAACCTGTATCATGTTCCAAAAGATAAACTTATCTTTTTAAGAGGGCCCTTAAAATTTACACTCGCCTGCTCAAATTAGGCGAGTGGAAATAAGCTGAGGGCGAGCGGAGTCGGGGGCCAGCATAAGACTGCCAAGGCCGCGTGTTGCTAGGAATGTGGCACGACCCCGATCTCTGTAACAAGCTGCTGATGCGGCTATTTAATCATGTGATCGGCTGTGTCCATTCACAGCTGTTCACATGTAAACAAGGAAATGCCGGTAATCGGCACTCCTCTTTTCACACTGACAGAGTTTGCAGCGAGGAGAGCCGATCAGCGGCATCTTCTCGCAGGGCACGGTGAGAGATGTAATTAGGGCACTGATGATCTGTGCCCTGATTACATTAGAGCGCCATAAATGCCCACCAGTGCCAGCAATTAGTGATGCCAGTCTGTGCTCACTTTCAGTGCTGTCTATCAGTAATGCCCATCAGTGCCGCTTATCCATGCCGGCTATTGGGGCCCATCCGTGCCCATAGGTGCAGAATATTCATGCCTCCTCATCAGTGCCGCCTCATTAGCGCGCATCAGTGAAGGAGGAAAATTTACTTTATCTACAAAACTTTACTGACCGAAACAAAGAAAAACTTTTTTTTTTTCAACATTTTCGGTCTTCTTTTTTTCCTAAAAATAAAATATAAAATCCCCACCAGTGATTAAATACCACCACAAGAAAGCTCTATTTGTGTGAAGAAAATTATAACAATTTCACATGGTTACAGTGTAGCATGACCGCGCAATTGTCATTCAAAGTGTGACAGTGCTTAAAGCTGAAAAATGGCCTGGGCAGTAAGGGGGTGAAAGTACCCAGTAGATAAGTGGTTAACCACTTCCCGCCCAGTCAATAGTCAATTGACGTCCGGGAAGTGGTTCTGAAATCCTGACTGGACGTCTATTGACGTCTATTGACTTTGGGTACAGTGTAGCATGACCGCGCAATTGTCATTCAAAGTGCAACAGCGCTGAAAGCTGAAAATTGGCTTGGGCAGGAAGGTGCGCAAGTGCCTTGTATGAAAGTGGTTAATGTTAATTTTTTTAACTTAATTCTGCATAAAACTTTTAACGGTGTTATAACGGTCACCACCGTTTACGACCTTCCATCAACCCACGACAGCTTATCTGACACTCCATCCATCCAACAGACATCAGACATCCCATTTCCCAGAATAACGAGACTTGCTCTGTTATTGGTTTCAAATGTATGAACACTTTTTATGGTTAGCTCTCAAGTTTTTATATACAGTTTTCAAGGCATGTTTCAGTGATCACAGGAATAATCAAACTCTCCACCCACCCATCACACACTGGGGGGGCTTCAATACACCTTCAGATGGGCTAATTGCTAAACATTCCAGACATTTCGGCGCCGGTCTATAATTAACATGACCTAATCACTCCACCTGAGAAGTCACATTCCTTCATTAACAGAATTCAAACAAAACACCATCACACAATGATTTCCCCTCAATCCACATCTTTAGACAGACGGTCTGTCTCTGATACAAAGGTATTCACACCTGAGCATCAATAGGCTTTAAACAGTGTTATCACACAATGAAAGGTCTTTCAGGAGCCAGCCTCATTTAACAACTCACTAGCCTGGGCTAATCATTGTAAAGAGTCATTATTGACCAGTAGGGTCAGAATATTCTTTACAGACATTAAGGAATGTATGGTGGATTACTGTCCATGTTAAAACAATCCAACATATATCCCTTTATTTCCTGGCTCAATCTGTGCCCAAAAGTGACTCCTGTTACAAGTGTCATTTCATGAGATAATTTACAAGGGCTTGTTTAGGCGCGAGGCAGGGTGGGGCAACTGGTGGCGAGTAACTCTTAAAGGGGTTGTAAAGAATCAAAAAAAAAAATTATCTTTTTTTTAAATAACAAATAGTTATACTTGCCTTCACTGTGCAGCTCATTTTGCACAGAGTGGCCTCGATCCTCGTCTTCTGGGGTCCCTCGGTGGCTGTCTCGGCTCCTCCATGCATCAGCTAACCCCCTTAATGGGAAGCTCTCTCCCAAGGGGGTTAGCTTGCGGGCGCGCTCCTGTGATATTGCCGCCAACTGTATCACTCGGCCCCACCTCCGGCGCGCTGCATCATTGGTTTGATTGACAGCAGCGGGAGCCAATGGCTGCGCTGCGATCAATCATCCAATGAATAAGCCAAAAAGCCTGGTCGAGAAGCCTGCTCGCTCACAACGCAGGACTTACGAGGGCTCGGGTGGGTAAACGGGGGGCGACAGAGATCAGATGTTTTTTCACCTTCATGCATTAAGGTGAAAAAAAATAGAACCATTACAAGCCCTTTTAAGGCCTGGCTACTAGCTCAAGACTTGAAATTTTGAGTCCTGCTTTAAGAGATCTATTCTTCTTGCAAAGTTAAGATTTGTGATTCTATCTACTCACATGCCATTCTTGTGTCTCCTGTCAGTGCGCCCAGCTCCAGGCTCAGGTCGTTACCCTAACAGAGCAACTTGAAGACACGCAGACGAGGGATGGTGATAGAAATCTGGCTACGGACCCCACAGGAGAGGTGAGCTTTTGGGTCTGACACCCAACAGGCACATTGGCAGTCTAGCTCATAATTGCAGGATAACAGGGTTCCAGTCACGTTTTGTTTTTTTTTGTTTTTGTTTTTGTTTTGTTTTTCCCATTGAAATATTATGTAAATAAAGTTCCCATTTAAGAGCATCAAACATACCACTTCGTTGTCTACAATAATAAAAACACTTGCCTCCACTGCTGTCCAGAACGATGTGGCCGTTTCCATCTCCTATGTGGGCAATTGAAGCCCAGTAAAATTTTTTCACTCTTCCCGGTGAGATGTGCATGCTGGGTAAGCTTTAAATCCTGCGAATGCGCATTAGAGCGCCGCTCGTATCGACTATTGTTTGTCCTGTTGTCATAACAACGGGCGGCGGAGGAACGTCCCGCCCCGTTGTTATGGCAACGATGATAACAGAATCCCCACACTGCTCTCTCTCTCTCGTCCTGCAGATTAATGAAAAGTAAGCAACAACAGTTTAAAGGCATGTAAAAATGTATTTATTTTTGTTAATGGACTAATGCCATTTTTTGAGGGTGGAGCTCCGCTTTAAGGCAAAACGTCTTCTTTTCCAGTCTTTATTTTTTTTTTTTAGTTGAGTGGAGAAGGATTTGAAAAACTTCTTTTTTTTTTTTTATCCATGTTGAGGAGATTCCCCCTCTTTGTGTGACTGTTATCATTGAAAAAGAAAGGGGGGGGGACAAATATATTTGAGTGGTCACCAGAACAGGAATGGAGGGTAAATCTTCCAATAAGGGACTCTGGTTCTGGTGTTCACAAAGGATTGCCCTCACTTTGGAGGATTTTCCTCTTACTTCCTGTTATGACTGAGGCAGGAAGTGAAGGTAAATCTCCCCAATGGGACACAGATTGCAAAAAAAAACACCTGATGGGGGTTATAACTAGGATTCTCCCGATACCACTTTTTATTTTTTATTACTTTTACAATTTTTAACCTTTTTTAAATATTTATTACCATTTTTTTCCCCCCTAACAGCCCTGTTGAAGGGGCTTTTGTGAGATATCAGGAGTAGGGTTGTCCCGATACCACTTTTTTGAGACCGAGTACAAGTACCGATACTTTTTTTTCAAGTACTCGCCGATACCGATACTTCATTTTTTTTTCTATGTCATGTGACAGTGGCAGTATTTTTTTTCCAATTTCTTCTTCTTTTTTTTTTTTTTTTAGGGGGGAGGTGAATTTATTTACATTTTTATTTAAAAAAAAAAAATATTGCAATTTTTTTTTCTTTTTTTTTAATCAGCCCTGTTGGGGGGTCTTTGGTGAGATATTAGGGATCTTATCAGACCCCTGACATCTCCCCTTTGAGAGAGAGAAAGGGACTAAGGACACAGATTCCCCAGTCCCTTTCTTTGCAGCCTCAGCTAAAATGAATGAAGAGAAGTTCCTCTCCATTCATAAACTGAAGCATCGTAAACACAGGTTACAATGCTCAGTTATGTGAATGGACAGAGTCAGTGATTACTGACTCTGTTCATTCTGAAAAGGTAGGAGCCAGATTTAGCGGCTCCTACCTCCGCTCTCAATCCTGACAAATTTGGGGGGGGGGAAGACGGCACGGAGGGGGGAAGACGGCACGGAGGACGGAGGGGGGGAAGACGGGACGGAGGGAGGAGGACGGCACGGAGGGGGGAAGACGGAACGGAGGGGGGAAGACGGCACGTTATACAGCGGTGATCGGTGCCGCTTTAGGGGGAATTACAAGCACCGATCACCGCTGTATAACTTTAACCAAAACAGCTGAAAAGGGGGCAGATCGGTGCTTGCAACTCCCCTGCACTGATCACCGCTGACTGCCCAGGTGAAGCATCGGAGCATTTCCCGCGTACAAGTACTGGGGGGGGGGGGGGAATGCTCGGTATCGATACCGATACTAGTATCGGTATCGGGACATCCCTAATCAGGAGATATAACAGACTCCTGACCTCTTCCCTTTGAGACAGGGAAAGGGACTGAGGACACATATTCCCCAGTGCCTTTCTCTGTATCCTCAGCTGCACTGGAGTTGAATGGAGAGGCGACAGATGCTCCTTTCCATTCATAAATGGAAGCATTGTAAACTGTGTTTACGTTGCTCAGTTATCAATGGACAAAGTCCACATGGAGGAGGACACAGGGGGGGACTGGAGGAGGCCATAGGGACAGTCGGGGGTGATTGTGCGGTGGTGGGGGCAGTTGCAAACACTGATCCCTCAGTATAGATTTTAATAAAGCATCCGACAGCCGCAAGAGGGAGAGGAGGAGAAGCTTCTGTCAGATGATTTATTGAAATCCCTACACCCCTGACTGCCCAGGATATGGATCAAGATCCGGAGCATTTGCAAATGCTTGGTATTGGGACAACCCTAGCTATTAAACTCCCTCATTAGACACACTCTTCTTCTTCATTGAATGTAGCTATTGAATGTTGTTTGTTTGGGATGTAAGCGTTTTTTCCAGTGCAGCCATGTGGGACCAGTCTACATGGGGGGGGGGGGGGGAAAAATCATTTTATTTACACACAGTGTCCCAACATCTTGAACTATGAGAATGACTCTACATCCCTCCCTTGACTTCTCAGTGTGGGGGCACAGTTGCAGAACAGGGACATTTCCGCTTCCAGTTCAATGAGACATCTGGACTGCCCCCCCCCCTTTTTTTTTATCTGGGCTTGGTAGCCCTCTCCCCCCTCCCTTGCCCCTGGCCGCCTTACCATTTGGCTGACCCCTTGCCCGGTGCTGCCCCAACTGTGGGATGGCAACATTGGGCCTCTGCGATGAGGTCACGCTCGCATTGGTCATTTGGCCCACCTGGGCTTATGTCTCCCTGTTCCTCCCTCCCCCCTTTTTTTTTCTGTATGCTTTTGTTCTGTGGCTTGAGTGGGCTAACTTGCGCTGTGCTGAGCATATTCCTGCAAGAGTTAAGGGTGTGTTCGGCCCATCGTGGGCCACGGTTTGTGGCCTTCACGGTCTCAATTTCTCAAAAACAAACTCCTGCAAATGAAACGCAAATTACTGCATTTAGGAGCATTTGGTTCTTGAAATGCCTTTTGAACCCATTTTTTTGCATTCCAAAAAATGCCTTTAAACTCCACTGCCTAGAGAAACTACTATAAACGACCCTGTGTACATGCATGTACTGATAAGATAACATGGAGGAGAGTTCAGGGGTACTTGAAAAAAATTCACAACTACTCCTAAACGTTCGTTTACCAGCAGTACATGAGACCTTAGACTGTTATGTTTTAAATGGCTTCACTTTTACAAAGTATGAAAAACTTGCATATATATATATATATATATATATATATATATATATATATATATATATATATATATATATATATATATATATATATATACTCTGTTCTTTTATGCAGCTGATTTATTTGGAAAAAATGTTTTTAAATAATTTAGAGCTCCAGGGAGTATCTAACCCTTAGGCCCCGTACACATCGGACATGTCTCCTGGGAGCTTTTGGTCTGATGTGTGTACACACCATCAGACCAAAATCTCCGCGGACAGAGAACGCGGTGACGTAGAAGACACCGACGTTCTCAAAAACGGAAGTGCAATGCTTCTACGCATGCGTTGAATCAATTTGACGCATGCGCGGGATTTCGGGACGCTGGTTACACGTCATAACCAACGGACATGTGCGATTAGGTGTACTAACCATCGGACATGTCCGACAGACATGTTTCCAGCGGACAAGTTTCTTAGCTTGCTAAGAAACTTTTGTCCGCTGGAAACCTGTCCGCTAGGCCGTACACACGGTCGGACATGTCCGCGGAAACTGGTCCGCGGACCAGTTTCAGCGGACATGTCCGACCGTGTGTACGCGGCCTTAGAGGGTTGGCACCCCCATCCCTAACAAAAAATACACCAACCTAGCAAGTGTTCAGGTACCAGTACAATACAAAGTTCTATCATACAATTCATACGATTATATCCATGAAGAGTTTTCTTTTAAAATCTGTAGGTCTGACATACACATTGAGTTAAAAGCCAGTACTACAATTTTAAAGGAAAACTTTTGATGGATATGTAGTAAACATATGTATCAGTATGTATCATTTTGGTTCCTTAAAGTCCCATGTTGGTGTATTTCTGTTGTGTTTCATTGGAAACCTCGCAATTTAGTGGTTTTAACATCCTGGATAAGAACCGTTCTTATGTTACCGGTGCTCATAGCCATTTTACTTTTCTTAGCACAGTGCAGTTCAGCCTTGGAAACCAGTTGGTAGCGATGGGCTCTGGCATGTTCGGATTGAGCCCGCCAGAAATCCAGCACTGCACACCACCACTGCATGTCTGAGCCCATCAGTGGCTTTATGTGTGAGGTTTAGCCCTCATCGAGTTATAGTGTTTTTTTCTAGGCCAGCCTGGGGGAAAATAATTAAGTCGGCAGCTACAAATGCTGTAGCTGCTGACTTTTAATATGGCACCTTCCTGTCCAGGGAGCCCACAATGTCGGCATTCCAAGCCAATCCGTTCATCAGCTCTGGGTGCAGGCGCCGGCATCTTTACTAAGGGAAATGGGAAGTAAAGCCTTGCGGCTTCATAGCCTATATTCTACTGCGCATGCGCAAATCGTGCTGCGCTTTCTGACTGGTTCTGCTGTCTTTTGAGACATGTGTCTCCCAAAAGATGGTTGGAGGGGCCTGAAGTTTCTTAGATCGACACACAACTATACAGCGATCTTGCACAGTAGTGGGAGCGGATACCTGGCTTTGAGGAAGCAAACAAATGGGGCTTGCCCTTTTGGGTGGAGCTCCACTTTAAATGGTTTGCCAAGCTTTGCTAATCTTGGTAACTTCTACTGTTTTAACAGCTAAGGTTAGGAGCATGGAACTGACACCAGTAAATAGAACATAAATGTGTGGACAGGTATTTTTTCTTTGCGTGCGTGCAGTTGTCAATTCCACAACAGAGGGACTCAAACTGCCCATAATGTCTGTGTTCTCTACACCTGATATCCACATGGTAGATCTTTACATGTTTGTGTTAAATTTCTCTGTCAGGTGAAGAAGATTATGAATGGAGTCTTTCAGTCTCTCAGAAAAGAGTTTGATCTGGAGGAGATGTACAGTGGGCGAGTTGTGTTGGGCACCATTATGAATACTATAAAGGTAAATGGTTTAATAAGCAATACGTACACAGTGTGTATTGATTTTAAGAAGCAGTACATATATAGTTATTGTTAGTTCATTTTTAACACCGCTTTCCAGTGGTCTGGAAAATAAATGCCTCCCTTACACATGTAGGTAGGCTCATAGGCTGATATGAATGACCTTCTTGCTAACAGCTGACTAGGAAATGTATATAGAAAGTTTGTCTTGCTTTAAGCAATATTGACCACATCCACATCCCCCCTTATCCTTACTGAAGGGTATTATTTTACCAATGCAGCTGATTAACAAAGCATTGCTAAAGGCTGCACCATCCAGTGGCCAGCAGAGAGGAATATGCTTGTCTATAGGGATGGCAAGGTTGTGCTCTTTCACCCGGCTTCATCACTTAGTCTCTGCTGTCAGTACATCTGAATGGGTGGCTACATAGGGAGAAAATGATAGGGCAACATGAATTGTAGACACATAAATAAAGAAAATTATAACATATTTATGGGAATTGAATGTGCACAGAATGTTAAACCATTTTGCTGCGGACGTAAGGTATATGGACCTGCAGAAACTTTTCCAGCTGACCGGATCTGTATGCCTTACGTCAGCTGCATTCCCACTTTGCTTTAAGCTCATGGTTACTTCAGTGACCATTAACTGTTATATCAGAGTAATTCTCCAGACTTCGCTGCATAATTAAACGGCTATGATCAGCGGCTAATAAGCCACTGATCATAGCAAATCATTCATTCAAATTCAATCATTTGTAGCAATTCATTCAAAGGACAGAGAGCCTTCCTGCTGGGGGCAAGTAAAAAAATATACTTTATCCCCTGCACAGCCCATATACCCCACATGTCCTTCAAGGCCTGCAGCAGGGAAGACAGTGGCAGGGGAGAAGCGGCCTGCACCCAAGGGTGACAAGAGGGCACCAGAAAATATTTTTAATACCCCCCCTCGCCATACGCATCTGGCTGTCTCCCCTGTGCTTGCTGTTCATTCCCAAATCCTGATATGGTATACATGAATAGTCATGTATCTTTACTATGTCTGTCTCGGTGAATGAACAGGAAGCGCTGTAAACGGAGCATGCCCTGTTCATAGTGTGAGTGTCCTAAAATCTCTTCCTGCATTTTAAAAGTGAAAAATCAAAGTAATATAATATTTTATTTTTTTAAAGGAATAAATCCATATTCACATCAATGTGATGCAGGAATAAGCATTGCCCTTGCGGCAGCACACAAAAACAGGTAGTGTTCTAAGTGGTGCACTGGGTGTCATTCATTGTTAATGGCACCCCAACGCACATTACGAACACGCATGTTGGAGGGCACCACAACACATGGTAACTTGTCACTATGCATTGTGCTTTTTTTTTTTATTATTATTATTATTATTCAGAGGATTGCAATAGATAACAAACAAAACACTGACTTTATCTCTATGCAATTGTCGAGTATACGTTACAAGTCATGGTTCAGAAAGTATCCACAGAGGTATACAGCATCACCTATATAGACCGCATTGATTAGTAAGACTGATCAACAGTCTATACAAACCAAATGACTGGTTAATTGGGTATCAAAGGGCCTCTGGCATTCAGATAATGGTCATAGGGTAGAAATGAATGCTCATAAAACCTCAAAGTACAGTATACAAAAATGTGTAGAAGTCAAATATACCTATGCTTGCCCGAATCTGCGTGCATCCAAAGGAGTTTTTTATGTATTAAAGAGAGCAGGACAAAAAGGAGAAAAGGTGAGAGCGAAAGAGGGGAGAAAAAAAACATCACTGGGGAAATCGGGATTGGTGACCCAATAGGAAGCTGAAACAAAGGAACTGTGTGAGCCGCACGCATTGTAGGTATTCATCAGAAATTGGATTGGATTCCAGTAGAATCGCCTGGTCTTATGTTCTTTGGTTTTATCTCAAAGGGCCGCTGTCGGGTCCTCCCAGTTTTTCCATATCATTTGATATCATTCACTTTTGCAAGCCATTGTGCAACCGTTGGGGCAGATTGTTTTTCCACATACTAGGGATACAAGCTTGTGCTGCGTTTAATAGGTGCTTCAGCAGATATTTGTAATATAATCAGAAAAACTCAGTCCACCCTTTTAGTTTGGGCCGAAGCAACCGATTTCTGCCAATGTGGGGGCGTTTGCTGTTCCAAATAAACTTGAAGAAAACTGAACACACAGAATGAAAGAGAGCCTGAGTTATGTTGACCAGTAAAGCCTGCAGGAAGTACAATAACCTGGGCATAGCATTCATTTTCAATGCATTGCAACAGCCAAAAAATGGGAATCCCCATTTTTCTGCTTTTTTAAAAATAAAAAAAATGTATATGCACCCTTCTTTGTGTGTTTTTACGAATAAGCTTCCCTAATGCATTGCATGTTGTTGCACATGGAAATACGAATCAGTGCACACACATGCAGCGGTGTGGTGTTACAGCACATCACAGTGCTACCCCCCCCCCCTTTTTAACTTTACATTAATTTAAGGCTATGAGCAGAAGCACGTTGCTGCACACAAAATGTGTTGTGTTCACTCGCAAAATTAAAAACTTTAAATAATTGTGGGAATAGTGACTCTGAGTATTAATACATTTCCATTGGGAGTGTATGACTCGGTCTCGCCCCCCGGTGCCCGCGTCCATTAGATTTGATTGACAGCAGAGTGAGCCAATGGCTGCACTGCTATCAATTTATCCAATAAAGAGCCGAGAAGCCCGGTGAGCAGGTTCTGTTTAAGATTAGCTGTTTTATTCATAGGATAGTCCATGGAGGTGGACCAGAGTACCTCCGGAAAAAATTCACACGATATGCTCCTAGTGGAGCACTACGTTCAGCGGGACACACAAATGTCGTTGTCCCTAGGGTGAAGAAACAGACGAGGAGGACGTGCTTTCTCGGTGCAGGGGGGGGGGGGTAAGGTATGGAATGATTTACCGTTTTTCCTAAAAAAAACGCCACCAATTTGCTAAGCTTCAGGAAGAGTTGGAAGACCTTGCTCTTCCATAAGTGTTATGGGGGCTTATAGGTCACTGCATCCTGGCCAGTAAGGGAGCTAGATTAAGAAGATCAGAATCTCCCTGCTCGTTTATAGTCATACGCATCGAGGCCCATGGGTAAGACTGCGTTTTTATAAGCATTTTTTAATAATGATAAAATAATAATGCCCCACGCAAAATGTGTTGTGATAACATTTATTTCTGGATAATTTTATCACAATGCACACCAACATAGTGCACATATCAAGTACAGGCCCTGGTGGCAAAAGGCTTAAAGAAACCGGATGAATCAATCGAGACATGAAATTTAAAGCACATGTGCAATTTTTTTATTTTATTTTTATTCATATGTTTAGGCTTTAATAATAAATTGTAACTGTTCTTATGACCATTTTTAAATACATAAGTGTAACAAAACATGGTTGTGATATGTGTGGCTGTTTTTTTATTTGTACTAATGTAGTCATTAAATTTTCTGTCAGGTAACAACACTACAGCTAATAAGTAAGCCACAGAATGAGGAGACAGTAGCAGCAAGCAGCAGTGGTGAGGAGGAGGAGGAGGAAGATGAAAGTGCAGAAACTGAAGTTGTAGATCAGCCTGCACTACAGAGGGAACAAGTACTAAATCAAGGTGAGGTGCATGCAGATGTCGAGGAAAACCAAACTTCCACTTCGGAGCAAGTCCCCGGTGTTCTAGAGGAGAATCACAAAGAGGTTAAGGAGCCAACAGAAATCGTACGCAATCAGGAAACGGGTTCTACATCCACAGAGCTACAGGAAGCAGGTGAAAATGTACCTGTCAAGGTCATCCAGGAAGATCTGGACACTCCATCAGCTCTTGTTCACATGATATCTAGTGATACGCCTGAATCAAGCATGGTGGAGGACATTGTAACATTGGCTGAAAAAGATGTTCTACAAGAGCAACCTCCCCCAAGCTCCAGTGCTCAATCCTCCACATTTCCCAATAAGAATATTATTGAGAATGAGGTGTCGCAGCAATCAAATGACATTACAGCTACAGAGGAGAAGCAAAGGGTTCCGCCACCTTTAAGAAATGATGATGATAGCAGCCCAGTCCCGCCTAAAGAGGAGACCCCTACTCTTGGATTAACTGGAATCCATGTAACTCCTAGTCCTGTTAAGCCAGAGGGGAGGACAGACCTCAGGTTAGATTACTATACCGCAAAATACAAAATTTCACATCAAAGATTTGGGAAACACCTCATGTATGCCCACTATTAACACTGTTGGGTGCCAATCCAAAAAGTTTCATGAAAACCAAAAAGGAGAAAAAGAAAATGTCCAACCTCTTGGGGACTGAGCTAAAACTCAGACTTACCCGTTTGCTTTTGTTCAGTGTCCCTCCTCTTAAGGGCAGAGTTTATACCGCATATGTCTGCACTGTTACCCAAAGAATGCTTTGAGAAAAAGCAAAATTGTGTTTGCTTCACTCGAGTGTTTAGGTAGATTTATTATTAAAGCCTTCACATGCTACCACTTTAGCGTTACCCAGGAGGTCTGTGCTAGAATTCTTTCCCTCACTCTGACGTTCGCAGCAAAACCAAACGTGTGGTGTGATCACATGTGACAGGTCCTCTTTATTGAGAGATCTGAGGTCTTTTAGACCCCAGATCTCTCCTCCGGCTTCCAAACATTTGTTCAATTGCCGAGATCGGTTTGATCAAATGCTGTACATGCCAATAACGGTCATACTTCCCCTTCTTGATGTCACAGAAGGGGGGCGGTAACTTCTGTGCCTTTCACCTTCCTAGGGAATACGCCCTGAAGAGGTTAAATCATTACTGGGCTCCACGATTGGATGGAAGAGCCGGGTAAAGGGATGGGACCCCTTTCCACTGCCTGTAGAAGTGATCACGTGACTGTATAGCCATTCTAATCTCTTCTACATTACAGAGCATTGTGCGCTGAAAAATTTGGTACTGGGATGATGCCTGTAGCTGCACGCATCATCCCATTATAACAATTTCAACTCAAGGACATCCTATGATGTCCTACGGACAGGAAGTGTTTAACAAGTAAGAATCCTGACTGCTTTGCTTTAGCAGCCTAAAGTCTATTCAGATTTTTATGCAACCAATAGGCAATTTATTAATCTTAGAGGGGTTTCAGCAGTTTGTTTCTTTTTTTTAACCAGTTGCCTACCGAGCACTTTCACCCTCTTCCTGCCCAGGCCAATTTTCATCTTTCAATGCTGTCGTACTTTGAATGACCATTGCGCGTTCATGCAACACTATTACCAATATGACATTTTTATCATTTTTTTGAGACAGGTAGAGTTGTCTTTTGGTGGTATTTAACCACTTGCTGACCAGTGCACGACGATGTAGGTCGGCACAATGGCTCGGCTGGGTATATGGGCGTGAGTGTGACCGCG